>NC_069503.1:826210485-826510485 GCF_027579735.1 Bombina bombina | reverse complement strand
CCGGTGCAGAGAGGGCCACAGAGTGGCTCTCTCTGCATCGGATGGCCGGAAAGTGTTATTGCAGGTTGCCTCGATGTCGAGGCATCACTGCAATAATCGGAAAGCAGCTGGAAGCGAGCAGGATCGCTTCCAGCTGCTTTCCAGACTGAGGACATGCAGGGTACGTCCTTGGTTGTTAACTGACATTTTTTAGAGGACATACCCTGCACGTCCTCGGTCGTTAAGGGGTTAAAGGGACATGATATCCATTTTTTTTCTTTCATGATTCAGATAGAACATACAATTTTAAACAACTTTCCAATTTACTTCTATAATCTAATTTGCTTCATTCTTATCATTTGTTGGAGAGCATACCTAGGTAGGCTCAGGAGCTGGAAACTAGTTGCTGATTGGTAGTTGCAAATATTTCCCCTTTTATCATTGACTTATCGTTGTGTTCAGCTAGCTCCCAGAAGAAGAGAATGAAGCTAAATTGATAACAGAAGTAAATTGGAAAGTTGTTTAAAAACATATGCTCTCTCTGAGTAATGAAATAAAAATAAAAATTGGGTTTCATGTCCCTTTAAGAACCACTGTTGTATAACATTAAGTACATTGAGACTATGATATCGCTACTTTTGACTTTATTTGCTTTACTAAGCTGTTACCTCTGATCCTTTTTTACAACTGAAGCCTATTTGTTTTCTTAGTTCCGTATGTTCCACACATAAACTATTTTTCCTTACCATTGTTGTTTACACGCTGTGTAGGTTTGAACCTACAAAACACATTCATGACATTTATAATACAATGCATTTATGATGCTGTTTTACCTTTTAAATGATACCATGATTTTTAGTGTGCTTGTTTTTTCATAGTAGTTTTTTTTTTACTGCAAGAAGAGGATTATGAATGGTGGGGAGGGGTCAGTGAAGGGTGGCACTCCTGTTAAATATAACCAATGTGGAACGAGTGGAAGGACTAAAAACGTATGCTGTCAGCTGGCTGGCTCACTGTTGATGTTTAGTTATTAATTAAGTGTAGATAATCATCTTATTTGCCACACTAAAACAAAACTAGTTTCTTTTGTTTGGTTTATCTTAAAGGGACAGTATACACTCATTACTGCATGTAATAGACACTACTATAAAGAATAAGATGCACAGATACTGATATAAATATCCAGTATAAAATGGTTTAAAAACGTACTTAGAAGCTTTCAGTTTAGCTCTGTTGAAAAGGCAGCTGGAAAGCCCACTGCAAGTGGGAAATAAGACACTCCCCCCCCTCCCCCTTCTTTTGCATATGAAAAGACCCTTTACACAAACAGGAGCAAGCTGGAGAAGGTAGCTGACGGTATTCAAATAAAACTTTGGGGCTTGATTAGGAGTCTGAAAATCAGAGCAATGTTACTTAAAAATAAGCAAAATTATACATTTTAAAAAAAAAAAAAAAAACTTTATGGGCTTTATAAATAGATCATCTACAAAACATTTATGCAAAGAAAAAATGAGTGTATAATGGCCCTTTAAAGAGACACAGTAACATATCAGAATATATAAAGCTAGAAAATAATTTTTGTATTAAAGTAGTATTACTTAGTATTATTAGAAATATTAGTATTATTAGTAGTATTACATATTATTATTATTAGTAGTAGTAGTATTCTTAGTAGTATTACTTATTACTATTATTAGTAGTATTACTTATTATTAGTAGTAGTAGTATTATTAGTAGTATTATTAGTATTATTAGTAGTATTACTTACTATTATTAGTTGTATTAGTATTATTAGTAGTATTACTTATTATTATTATTATTAGTAGTATTATTATTAGTATTAGTATTATTAGTAGCATTACTTACGCCTAGATTACAAGTTCAGCGTTAGCTTTAAAAAGCAGCGTTAAGGGGTCCTAGCGCTGCTTTTTAACGCCCACTGGCATTACGAGTCAGGCAGGTACAGGTGTACCGCTCACTTTTTTCCCGCGACTTTTCCATACCGCAAATCCCCTTACGTCAATTGCGTATCCTATCTTTTTAATGGGATTTGCCTAACGCTGGTATTACAAGTCTTGGAGAAAGTGAGCGGTACAGCCTCTACCTCCAAGACTCCTACCGCATATAAAAGTCAGTAGTCAAGAGTTTTATGGGCTAACGGCGGAACATAAAGCTCTTAACTAAAGTGCTACAAAGTACACTAACACCCATTAACTACCTATGAACCCCTAAACCGAGCCCCCCCCCCACATCACAAACACTATAATAAAATTATTTAACCCCTAATCTGCTGACCGGACATTGCTGCCACCTACATTATACCTCTGAACCCCTAATCTGCTGCCCCTAACATCGCCGACACCTACATTATATTTATTAACCCCTAATCTGCCAACCCCAACGTCGCCGCCACCTAACTACACTTATTAACCCCTAATCTGCCGACCGGACATCGCCACCACTATAATAAATGTATTAACCCCTAAACCACCACACTCCCGCCTCGCAAACACTATAATAAATTTTATTAACCCCTAATCTGCCGTCCCTAACATCGCCGCCACCTACCTACAATTATTAAACCCTAATCTCCTGCCCCCAACGTCGCCGCTACTATAATAAAGTTATTAACCCCTAAACCTAAGTCTAACCCTAACACCCCCCTAAGTTAAATATAATTTAAATAAATCTAAATAAAATTACTATAATTAAATAAATGAATCCTATTTAAAACTAAATACTTACCTATAAAATAAACCCTAATATAGCTACAATATAACTATTAGTTACATTCCAGCTATTTTAGGATTTATTTTTATTTTACAGGCAACTTTGTATTTATTTTAACTAGGTACAATAGTTATTAAATAGTTATGAACTATTTAATAACTACCTAGCTAAAATAAATACAAAATTACCTGTAAAATAAAACCTAACCTAAGTTAAATTACACCAAACACTACTCTATAAATAAATTAATTACCTAAATTAAATTAAACTAATTACAATTAAATAAAATAAACTAAATTACGAAAAAAACAAACACTAAATTACAGAAAATAAAAAAGAAATTACAATTTATTTAAACTAATTTAACCTAATCTAATCCCCTTAATAAAATAAAAAAGCCCCCCAAAATAATAAAATTCCCTATCCTAAACTAAATTACAAAGTAATCAGCTCTTTTACCAGCCCTAAAAAAGGTTTTTTTGAGGGGCATTGCCCCAAAGTAATCAGCTCTTTTACCTGTAAAAAATTACAAATCCCCCCAATATTACAACCCACCACCCACACATCCCTACTCTAAAACCCACCTGATCACCCCTTAAAAAAAACCTAACACTACCCCATTGAAAATCACCCTACCTTGAGCCGCGTTCACCCAGCCGGGCTCCGATGGGGCAGAAGAGGACATCCGGACCGGCAGACATCTTCATCCAGGCCGCATCTGCTATCTTCATCCTTCCGGAGCGGAGCGGAGCCATCTTCTATCCAGCCGATGCGGAGCCATCCTCTTCAATCGAAGTCCTAACGAAGAATGAAGGTTCCTTTAAATGACGTCATCCAAGATGGCGTCCCTCGAATTCCGATTGGCTGATAGGATTAAATCAGCCAATCGGAATTAAGGTAGGAAAAATCAGATTGGTTGATTTAATCAGCCAATCAGATTGAAGTTCAATCCGAATGGCTGATTGGATCAGCCAATAGAATTGACCTCGCATTCTATTGGCTGATACAATCAGCCAATCGGATTGAACTTCAATCCGATTGGCTGATTAAATCAACCAATCGGATTTTTCCTAACTTAATTCCGATTGGCTGATAGAATCGTATCAGTCAATCGGAATTCGAGGGATGCCATCTTGGATGACGTCATTTAAAGGAACCTTCATTCTTCGTTAGGACTGTGATTGAAGAGGATGGCTCTGCGTCGGCTGGATAGAAGATGGCTCCGCTCCGCTCCAGAAGGATGAAGATAGAAGATGCCGCCTGGATGAAGATGTCTGCCGGTCCGGATGTCCTCTTCTGCCCCATCGGTGCCTGGCTCGGTGAACACGGCTCAAGGTAGGGTGATCTTCAATGGGGTAGTGTTAGGTTTTTTAAGGGTTGATCGGGTGGGTTTTAGAGAAGGGGTGTGTGGGTGGTGGGTTGTAATGTTGGGGGGGTATTGTATTTCTTTTTTTTACAGGTAAAAGAGCTGATTACTTTGGGGCAATGCCCCGCAGAAAAGCCCTTTTAAGGGCTGGTAAAAGAGCTGATTACTTTGTAATTTAGTTTAGGATAGGGAATTTTATTATTTTGGGGGGCTTTTTATTTTATTAGGGGGCTTAGATTAGGTGTAATTAGATTAAACTTCTTGTAATATTTTTTTATTGTTTGTAATTTAGTGTTTTTTTTTGTAATATAGTTTAGTTTATTTAATTGTATTTTATTTTATATAATTGTAGTTAATTTATTTAATTAATTTATTGATAGTGTAGTGTTAGGTGTATTTGTAACTTAGGTTAGGATTTATTTTACAGGTAATTTTGTAATTATTTTAACTATTTAATAGCTATTGTACCTAGTTAAAATAAATACAAAGTTGCCTTAAAATAAATATAAATCCTAAAATAGCTACAATATAACTATTAGTTATATTGTAGCTATATTAGGGTTTATTTTATAGGTAAGTATTGAGTTTTAAATAGGAATAATTTATTTAATTATAGAAATTTTATTTAGATTTATTAAAAATATATTTAAGTTAGGGGGTGTTTGGGTTAGGGTTAGACTTAGGTTTAGGGGTTAATACATTTAATATAGTAGCGGCGACGTTGGGGGCGGCAGATTAGGGGTTAATAATTGTAGGTAGGTGGCGGCGACATTGGGGGCGGCAGATTAGGGGTTAATAAATATAATATAGGTGTCGGCGATGTTAGGGGCAGCAGATTAGGGGTTCATAGGGATAATGTAGGTGGCGGCGGTGTCCGGAAAGGCAGATTAGGGGTTAATAGTATAATGCAGGTGGCGACGATGTTGGGGGCGGCAGATTAGATTTTAATAAGTGTAAGGTTAGGGGTTTTTAGACTCGGGGTTCATGTTAGGGTGTTAGGTATAGACTTAGAAAGTGTTTCCCCATAGGAAACAATGGGGCTGCGTTAGGAGCTGAACACTGCTTTTTTGCAGGTGTTAGATTTTTTCCAGCCAGCTCAGCCCCATTGTATCCTATGGGGAAATCGTGCACAAGCACGTTTTTCCAGCTTACCGCTACCGTAAGCAACGCTGGTATTACAGGTAGAAGTGGTGCTAAATTTGCTCAACGCTCACTTTTATGAGGCTAACGCACCCATTCAGAAAACTTGTAATACCAGCGTTGTTTAAAGTGAGCGCTGGAAAAAAAAAGCAGCGTTAGCTCCGCAAGTTTTTACCGACAAAACTTGTAATCTAGCCGTTAGTATTATTAGCAGTATTAGTATTATTAGTAGTATTACATATTATTATTATTAGTAGTAGTATTAGAAGTATTACTTAGTATTATTAGTAGTATTACTTAGTATTATTAGTATTATTAGTAGTATTACATATTATTATTATTAGTAGTAGTAGTAGTATTACTTAGAGTTATTATTTAGTATTATTAGTAGTTTTAGTATTATTTTAAGTATTAATATTATAGTAGTTTTTAGTATTAGTAGTATTTCTTAGTATTATTAGTAGTATTGCTTAGTATAATTAGTAATATTAGTTTTATTAGAAGTATTAGTATTATAGTAGTTTAGTATTATTATTAGTATTACTTAGTATTATTATTAGTAATATTAGTATTATTAGTGGTATTACTCTATTATTAGTAGGGATGTGCATTTGGATCCTTTGTGAAGTTCCACATGTGTAATAGTGACTCATGCCCTTTGGATATTTTCATAGCCGGATTGATTCCTGTAAAATATCTCCACACTAAAATCTGCGTAAATCCAGATCTTACAGTGAGGATCTTTTACAAGAATCAATCCGGCTCTGAAAATATCCGAAGGGCACAAGCCGCTGCTTACTTCCGTATCCATATCCTCATAAAGGATCCGAATGCACATCCCTATTGCTTAGTATTATTAGTAGTATTAGTTGTATTACTTTAAATATTACATTCTTACATAGACCAGCTCCTTCTAGGATATATACATCGAATAAGTTGTTTATTTTGAAACAAATAGGAAGTGCATGGCAGTACACAGATGGTCTGGGGGACATACGTTTATTAGCTGATAATAATTATCCCTCACAGCTCTATTTGTGGACTTTGACATGCCCCAAAGTATAATAACACAAATGTGCATTTCTGAGCTGTCACTCCTTTCAACAGATACCTTCTCAGCACATCAACATCTATTTAAAAACCCACACAAAAAAAAATTCTACTTAAAGGGACGTAGAAGTTAGAATTAAACTTTAATGATTCAAATAGAGCATACAATCGTTTATTATTAGTTAAGTTTCAGCTTTCTTCTGTTAGTAGGTCAGGTGTGTTTATATACACTGATCAGCCACATCATTAAAACCATCTGCCTAATATCATGTAGGTCCCTCTCGTGCTGCCAAAACAGCTCTGATGTGTTAAGGCATGGACTCCACAAGACCTCTGAACATGTCCTGTGGCGTCTGGCACTATGGAATTAGCACCAGATCCTTTATGTCCTGCAAGTTGTGAGGTGAGGCCTCCATGAATCTGATTTGTTGTTTCAGCACATCTCACAAATGCTCAGTCGGATTGAGATCTGGGGAATTTGGAGGACAAGGCAACACCTTGAACTCTTTGTCATGTTCCTGAAACCATTCCTGAAAAACTTTTGCAGTGTGGCAGGTATGGTGTTTGTTGTGATATTATAATATATAATGCTTTCTTCCTAGTTTGTGCTCTGACTTGTAAATGTATATAATTGTTGCAAAGAAGCAGGGGCGGGAACAGTGTTGTTGAAGTGAGGAACCAGGAAATAAAGTGTGTAGTTAGTTGCTGTATAAATGGACTCTGTGTCAGATATATTTCTAAACCACCTGGATTTACAAACACTACATTTTGGCGACGAGGATTATGTTTGAACCCTATTGCTTTGTCTCAGCAAACAGTGAGTAACCTGCTGCAATACACACACAAGAATGGCTGCATGTAATGAATACAACTTCCCTGTGTTTGATTCTGATGCAGAACTAAGCTCAGTAGGCCCAAGATGGCTAAAATGGATTCAGAGATTTGAAAATTATCTTATTGCTTTGGATGTTACTTATGCAAACAGAAAAAAGGCTTTACTGCTTCATTTAGCTGGAGAAAAAGTGTATGACATTTATGATACCTTGTCTGCAACCACTGACTCATACAATGATGTTAAAGATAAACTGACAACATATTTTCTCCCTAAAAAGAACACTCAGTATGAAATATACACATTCAGACAGGCAACACAACAGGGTGATGAACCTTTAGATGCATTTCAAACCAGGTTACGTTTACTAGCAAAGAATTGTGAGTTTTCTAATGTTGAAAATGAGATTAAAGCACAGATAATACAAAGCTGTACTTCTTCAAAACTTAGGAAATATGCACTGAGACAATCTGAACTATCTTTAAAAGATTTGCTTGATTATGGCAGAACATTAGAAATTGCTGACAGGCAAGCTGCAAGCATAGAAAATAGATCTACTGAAGATCATTTTATTACAAATAGAGTTCAAAAAGACAGTTCAACAGTACAGCCCACAAGAAAGAACCTGACCTCATGTGTGTTATGCAGGAACTGTGGGGGTTTCTATCCACATAATGGGACTTGTCCTGCAAGGAATAAGCAATGCAGGGCATGTGGGAAATTTAATCACTTTGCAAAGCAATGTAGAACAAAACTGTATCAAATACCTCAATCACATACTGAGCCACATACATCAGAACAGTGGAAAGTAAATCTAGTCAGATCTCCTGATCAAAAAGGACAATATTCAAACAATGATGACAAATATGTATTTGTAGTAAACAACATGTGTAACCTAACTCAGCCACAAGTTGATGTACTCATTAATGACACTAAAATCACTGCATTGATTGATTCAGGATCTGCTGTCAATTTAGTGGGTGAACAAACATTTCACATGTTAAAACCACAACCACAGTTATTACAGAGTAAAATAAATATATATGCATATGGATCAACTAAACCCCTTAATGTCATTGGTAAATTTACAGCCACTTGTGCATTTAAACACAACAAAACAGCAACTATGTTTTATGTTGTAAAGGGTAAAAATTCTTCTCTTCTGAGTTTTGAAACTTCATCCAGTTTGGGACTTATAAAGCTTATGAATGCAATTTCACCTAGAAAGGACACAGGATCTGTAGCAGATCGGTTAGTACAGCAGTATTCCCATTTGTTTAATGGCATTGGTAAATTGAAAGATTTTCAAGTACAGCTGCATATTAATCCACATATAAAACCTGTAATACAACCACATAGAAGAATTCCATTTCATCTAAGGCACAAGGTTGATGCTGAACTCAGGAACCTTGAAACACAAGGAATCATCGAAAGAGTGCAGGGGCCAACTCCATGGGTCTCCCCAATAGTATCAATGCCAAAACCCAAAGACCCAAATAGTGTAAGAATTTGCATAGACATGAGGCAAGCCAACACTGCCATTATCAGGGAGCGCCACGTTACTCCAACATTAGATGATATAATTCATGATCTCAACCAGGCAAAAGTTTTCTCCAAACTTGATTTAAAATCAGGCTATCATCAACTGGAATTGGATCCAACAAGTAGATATATAACTACATTCTCAACACACACAGGATTGTGGAGATACAAGCGCCTAAGTTTTGGTGTTTCTTCTGCTGCTGAAGTATTTCAAAATGCAATACAGCAAACATTATCTGGAATTCCAGGAGTTAAAAACTTCAGCGATGATATCATTGTGTTTGGAGCTACTCAAGAGGACCATGATAAAAATCTCACAGCAATTTTTGAGCGACTTCATGAGAAAGGACTTACCTTAAATTGTAGTAAGTGTGAATTTAACAAAACTAAACTAGAATTTTATGGATTTGTTTTTTCAGCTGAAGGCATATCAGCAGACCCAAAGAAAGTGGAAGCAATTCAGAATGCAAATCCTCCAATAGACGCCAGTGAAGTCAGAAGTTTCCTAGGGATGGTAAACTACTGTTCTCGATTTATCCCTAATTTCTCTACTATTGCCACACCTTTAAGAGAGTTAACAAAGAAAAGTGTGCCATGGCGTTGGACTGAAACTGAACAACAAGCTTTTCAACAACTGAAACAGAGTTTGACCAGTGACAAGACAATGTCCTATTTTAACCCTCAACGGCAAACTATTCTGTTAGTAGATGCTAGCCCTGTTGGTTTAGGTGCTATTCTGGCGCAGAGAGACAAAGGCAAGCATTATATAATTGCTTATGGTAGCCGTTCTTTAAATGATGTGGAAAAACGTTATTCTCAAACAGAACGTGAAGCTCTGGCAATAGTTTGGAGTTGTGAATACTTTCATTTATATTTATATGGTTGTCCATTCACACTGATCACAGATCACAAGCCTTTACAGTTGATCTGGAATAATCCAAAATCCAAACCGCCCGCTAGAATAGAAAGATGGGGTTTAAGACTACAACCATATAATTTTACTGTGGTTTACAAATCTGGAAAAGAGAACCCAGCAGACTATATGTCTCGACATCCTATATCAACAGATTCATTCACAAGTTCACCAAGTTCCATGGATGCAGAGGAATATATCAATTTTGTTACTAATCATGCTATACCTAAAGCATTGAGTTTAGAAGAAATACAACAAGCAACATTAGCTGATCCTATACTGCAAAAACTCGCTGTATTAGTTCGGAATGGAAAATGGTACACAGCTGATTCTGACAAAATACATGGAAAAGAGTTGAAGTCATTTGCAAGATTTAGCAAAGAACTCTCAGTGAATAATGACAACAGTATTATCTTGCGAGGTAATCGACTAGTCATTCCGACATGTTTACAACAGCAAGTATTATCCTTAGCACATGAAGGTCACCAAGGAATAGTTAAAATGAAAAGTTTATTGCGAGAAAAAGTGTGGTTTCCATCAATAGATCAACAAGCAGAAAAGTTGGTGAGAAATTGTATTGTGTGTCAAGCCACAACTCCAGGAGCTCACAAAGAACCTTTAAAAATGTCTGCATTGCCTGAAGCACCATGGTGTAATGTGAGTATAGATTTTTATGGTCCATTACCTACTAGAGATTATTTGATGGTGATTATAGACGAATATTCAAGATACCCGGTAGTAGAAGTTATCAGCTCAACATCTTCAGTCACTGTTATTCCGGTTTTAGACAAAGTTTTCTCTTTATTGGGAATTCCTAAAATTGTTAAAACAGATAACGGTCCCCCATTTAACAGTACTCAGTTTAATAAATTTGCTTCATATCTTGGATTTAAACATAGGCGAATTACTCCTTTGTGGCCACAAGCTAATGCAGAAGCTGAAAGATTCATGCGTTCTATGGGGAAATTTCTAAGGGCAACTACAGCGCAAGGTAGACCATGGAAACAAAATTTATACTCTTTTCTGAGAGACTATCGATCAACTCCCCATTGTACTACTGGCAGATCACCTGCAGAGCTGTTATTCAATCGCAAACTTCGGATCAAAATTCCGGATATAAATGATTCGCTAACAGAGACACTCAACATGGACTTAATACAAAAAGACAGTCATGCCAAAGCCAAGATGAAAGCTTATGCGGATAAATATTATCATACCAAATCTGCTCCTTTTGCTGTTGGAGACAGAGTCCTGTGTAGGCAAGATAGACGACACAAGTTGGATACTTTATATGATGTCATCCCATATACAGTTACAAGAATTCAAGGATCAATGGTCACTGCAGTAAGAAATGGACATACAATAACTCGGAACTCTTCTTTCTTCAAGAAACTACACAAAGAACAGGACACTGAAGTATCTGATGCAGAAGATGATGATTCTGATATACCCAAATTATTTCAAGAACATGATGATAATATGAATAACTCAGAGAGCAGTGAGGGGGAAGAAAACATAGCATATGATCAGTCCTTAGATACTAATCGAAAATACCCTCTCAGAGAAAATAGAAGACCTCCTGAATACCTTAAAAACTATGAAAAATAATGTGTTTTCATGTAATGTATTATGTCATCATGCAACTCTTTTATGTGAAATATAGTTGGTCTTATTTCTAGATATTAAGCATAGTATATATATAGTTATATTTATGTTTAGTTTATTTGTTATGTTTCTAATCTAAAATAAGGGAGAGATATGGTGTTTGTTGTGATATTATAATATATAATGCTTTCTTCCTAGTTTGTGCTCTGACTTGTAAATGTATATAATTGTTGCAAAGAAGCAGGGGCGGGAACAGTGTTGTTGAAGTGAGGAACCAGGAAATAAAGTGTGTAGTTAGTTGCTGTATAAATGGACTCTGTGTCAGATATATTTCTAAACCACCTGGATTTACAAACACTACAGCAGGGTGCATTATCCTGCTGAAAGAACTGACTACAATCAGGGAACACCATTGCCATGAAGAGGTGTACATGGTCTGCAACAATCTCTAGGTAGGTGTTACGTGTCAAAGTAACATCCACATGAACCCAAGGTTTCCTAGCAGAACATTGCCCAGAGCATAACACAGCCTTCGCTGGCCTGCCTTCTTCCCATAGTGCATCAGCCTACTATCTCTTCCCCAGGTAAACGACGCACATGCACTTGGCAATCCACCTGATCTAAAAGAATATGTGATTCATCAGACCAGGCAACCTTCTAACATTGCTCAATGGTCCAGTTCTGACAATCACCGACCCATTGAAGCCACTTTCTGTGGTGGACAGGTTGTCATCATGGGCACTCTGACCGCTCTGCGGCTACCCAGCCCTATATGCAGCAAACTATGATGCACTGTGTGTTCTGACACCTTTCTATCGTGGTCAGCATTATTTGTTTCACTAATTTCAGCTACAGTAGCTCTTCTGTGTGATTAGACAAGACGGGCTAGTCTTCACTCCACTTGAGCGTCCATGACCCTGACACAGGTTTAGCGGTTGTCCTACCTTGCACCACCTTTGGTAGGTTCTAACCACTGCATACCAGTAACACCCCACAAGACTTGCTGCTTTGGAGATGCTCAGTCTAGCTATCACTATTAGACTCTTGTCAAAATCATTCAGTTCTTTTCGCTTGCCCATTTTTCCTGCTTCCAATACATAAAGGTAGACATTTAAAGGTATAGTTATACTCATAATAACACTATCTAATAAAAATTATTTTGTAAAAAAATTGCAAAAAAAGTTATAAGGGCTCAAAGATATAAGATGTCACATGTTAGAAAAAAAGTGCCAAAAGTGCTTTTACATAGGGATCCATAGGAACACATGTATAAATATATGTATACATATAAATATATATGCATGTATTTCTTTACATCTGTGTATATGTATTTATATGTGTTTATATGTATTTACAAGCATATACACATATAACTACAGATATACATATGTATAGAAATACATGCATATATCTTGTTGCAATCCTGCACATGTTTTCGCACAAACTTGTGACTGGTATTTTTTTGTGTGTTCAAAACAAGGCTCCATTAAAGTCTATGGGGGGATACGATCCTGTGTTCACAACTTTGCAGTCTTTTTTTCTGCATGAAGATGTGACTGCTCGAGCACAAACGTTTTACTTGTGACCTTTAATGTGTGTGCACATTGGTAAAAAAAAAAGTTGAGTACAGATAAAGCACTCGCGGGAGTGCAAATTTGCACTCCATTAATAATCTTACCCATACTGCTCAAAACATCAGCATGCTCTCATGGAAAGGCACAGAGTATAAAAAAAAGATATAATGACAACAAAGTACACCAAATAAAGTGTAAATTTGATTTTTATATAAAGTTGTACACTCTGAACCAAAAATGTTTGATATGACTTTCATGTCCCTTTAAGTGATTTAATCAGCACCATTGATAAGTATTACATCATTAATATTCCCCAGTAATAGATTATTGTACTTTTGACAGCAAAGCACACTGAAGTAATTCTCAATAAACCAATGACAAAGTGGCAAAAGTAAAATATAAAAGACATCTTAATTTTCTGCACATTACAAGCTAAAAAAAAGACCTGTGTCACCCATGTTTATATCTCAGTATGTTTGGTTTAAGGCATGCATTTTGCTTTTAATCTAGCTGTATGCTTGCAAGAGAATGCCAGACTTTCAATGTGTTCTACACCCAGGCGTCTCTGCAGTCAACTGCATGAACACTGTGCTGCTGTCTGTGAGTGCCAATGAGTATCAAGAGCTGGGAGTTTTGCAGGTTCATGAGATGTGTACCTGGCCCGGTTTGAGAGTGCTCTCCATTTTCCGTGTTTTTATATACAGGTATATAGTAGAGTGTTTTAACATAATATGGATATATATAAATAATGTGGATGTATATGTGTGTATATGTATGTGGACATACATATGTACACACACACACACATTTATACATCCACACATACTAATCCACACACATCATCAATAGCACCCAACTTGTAATCTGGGCCTATATTTCTGTTTTTTTTTATTTTTATCTATTATGATGTTCTGTGATCATTGTTTTTCAAATGGTCACATGTCCTTGTGACGACCAGGGTTGACCAACCCTGTGCCAGTCACTTGTTTGGCACATAAAGGGTTAACAGATCCTTTCTACTTTCACTAATCTGTCACAGTCTAGCCACTCCAGGCAGGCCTGTGACTTAGTTCAGTGGGTGCAAGGGTTAATAACACTCTCTAGTCTGTACTAGACTTAGAAAAAATGCCCAAGACTCCCTTTTACTGCTACCCAAACTAAACTAAAACTATCTCTAAGCTGCTACAACTTACAATTTATTTATAGGAAATCCTAAGGAAAAACCAAGACTAGCAATTTAAAGTGACAGTATACTGTAAAATTGTTTTTCCCTTAATGTGTTTCCCATTACTTTTTTTTTACCAGCTGAAAAAGTATAAAATATATTAGAATTTGCTTTTTAAGGTTTATTTGTATATATGAATTAGCTGATTTTGGGTTTTGAAGCCACAACCTAATAAAATGGTTTGAGCTTGTAGGTGTAATCAGATCTCATTATTTTATCACATTGTGTACTTATGCATGCTTTTTTATCTTATATCTGTCTGTAAACCAAATACCAATACTTGGAGAGAAAAATGGAAAATTAACATTGTATTACCTTATCTCTTCTATACCTCACTGGGAGTCTAAATTTTTCCGCTGACTGTGTTTACACAGGTTATCTATAACTCAGACCTAAGTCCAGCAACTTTGAAAACATGTGGGGATACCAGAGGCTAAATCAACTATTTAAAATGCCATTATAAGTGTAAGGAAATACTTGTAAACAATGTATAACACTCCAGCAGGTAAAGTGGATAATTGGAAACAAATTTAAATTTAAACATTTTTGAGTACACTGTCCCTTTAACTCCCAGAATACAATTTAGCAAAAAAATAACCTAAAATTGCAGTAATAACACTACCAGTCTCTTTCAGTAACAAGGTTCAAATATTAGACAAAGGCAAAAAACGGAATAATTGAATGATTTATTATGCGAATTATGCACAGTGCATTATTAATAAAAAATATGTTAACAAATAGAACTATACACAAGCAAACAGTTTTAAAATAAAAAGGAGAAATAATAGAAAACTATAACACTACCCTCTCCTCTGCACTTGACCCTCTTGCTCCACCCCAACTTCGCAAAGCCCCACGTCGTCAGCTCCAGCCCTGGCACTCCCAGCAAATACGCCACCTGCAAAAATGCTCCTGCACTGCTGAACGTGCCTGGAGGAAATCCCGCTCTGAACCTGATTTCATGCACTATAAGTTCATTCTTCACTCTTACACCTCTGCCCTTCACCTAGCTAAGCAAACCTACTTCTCTTCTCTTATATCCACTCACTCCTCAAACCCTAAAAGACTCTTCTCCATTTTCAAATCCCTCCTCTACCCACCTGCACCACCCCCTCATCTGCATTCAGTGCCAAAGACCTGGCTGACTACTTTTTCAATAAAACATTTACCATCCGAAGAAACATCCCAACAAAAGCCTGCAATCTCCCAACTTCGCTCCCAGTCACCCCCTCTGCCACTCTCTGCACGCTCCTTCCAACCACTGAGAGTGAAGTGGCTTCCCTATTGTCTTCCTCACTACCTGCCCACTTGACCCTATTCCTTCACATCTAATACCTTCTCTGTCTCCCACCCTCACTCCGGCTCTTACTCATATATTCAACTTATCCCTTTCTACCGGCTCATTCCCTGCCTCCTTCAAACATGCAAATGTCACCCCCATCCTCAAAAAACCCTCCCTTGACCCTAACGCAAACTACCGCCTCATATCACTGCTCCCACTAGCTTAAAAAATCCTTGAAAAACTAGCTTTTGATCGCCTAACCCACTTCCTGTCCTCCAACTCATTGCTCGACCCCCTGCAGTCTGGCTTCCATCCCCAACACTCAACTGAGACTGCCCTTACCATGGTTACTAACAATCTCCTTTCTGCTAAAAACGAAGGCTACTACTCTATACTCATCTTACTTGACCTCTCTGCTGCTTTTGACACTGTTGACCATCCCCTTCTCCTATGGACTCTCAGCTCTCTTGGGCTCTGTGACATTGCCCTCTCCTGGATTCACTCTTATCTCTCTAACAGATCCTTCTCCGTCTCTTTTGCTGGTGACTCCTCCTCTCTATTGCCTCTGCCTGTTGGTGTACCTCAAGGCTCTGTCCTGGGTCCACTACTCTTCTCTATTTACACTTCTTCACTGGGTAAGCTCATCAACAGCTATGGCTTCAACTATCACCTCTATGCTGATGATACCCATATATACCTTTCCACCCCTGCACTCTCTCCTTCTGTCAATTCTCACATCAGCGACTGCTTATCTGGCATTTCTTCCTGGATGGCCTCTCACCACCTAAAAATAAACATGTTGAAGACCGAACTACTTCTATTCCCCCCTATAACTCTACTCCAGTTTCTAATTTTTCCATCACTGTTGGTGGCACCACTATCTTCCCATCACCCCAAGTCCGCTGCCTCAGAGTGACACTTGACTCAAATCTGTCCTTCATTCCCCACATCCAATTGCTCTCTTCATCCTGCCGCAACCACCTACGGAATATCTCCAGTATTTGTCCATTTCTGAGTGCTGAAACTACTAAACAGATAATCCACTCCCTGGTAAATTCCTGACTTGACTACTGTAATAACTTACTATCTGGCCCCCCTCTATCCTGCCTCTCGCCCCTTCAATCCATCCTAAATGCATCTGCAAGGCTAATCCACCTCTCTCGATGCTCTGTTTCTGCTGCACCTCTCTGAGTCCCTTCACTGGCTCCCCATTCACAGCAGAATTAAATTCAACATTCTCACCCTGACCTACAAAGCCCTCACCAATGCTGCCCCACCCTACCTGTCCTCACTCATCAACAAATATACTCCAGCCCTCCCCCTAAGATCCAACAATGACCTGCTTCTTGTGTCCTCTACCATCACCTCCTCTCATGCTAGACTACAGGACTTTTTTCGTGCAGCACCAACCCTCTGGAAAGCACTTCCTCAAGCTGTCAGACTTTCCCCTAACCTCTCCTCCTTTAAATGTTCCCTAAATACCTTTTTGTTCAGGGAAGCTTATCACCCGACTCATTAACAAATTAACTTCACTTACCTAACAGTTGCCCTCATCTATCTCCTCACTAATATCATTCTCACCTTTGCAGTCCCCACCTCCTGTCCCATCCTCCTACCCATCTAGATTGTAAATTCCCATGGGAATAGGGCCCTCAATTCCCCCTGTATTTGTCTGTAAAATTGTGTCTATTATTGTATTGTTTCTTCGTTGTACTTTTATCCTTGTAACCATGGGCAGCGCTGCGGAATCTGTTGGCGTTTTATAAATAAAGAATAATAATAATACAAAACCTTATACTTTCCTAGCTTTGGTATCTGTGCCAGGGAGATGGCAGGAAAAAATGCTCACTCACTCTGTAGTGTACAGCCTCCCATGAAGAATGAACACCTTGAATTGTTAAACAGAAAATCTTTATACTTGTTCCCAGGATATCAAGTTGTGTGATCCAACCTTCTTGCAGAGGGGCTAGGAAAAGGTCCACCCCTCTCTTTTATGAAGGGTCATAAAGTTTTGAGTCTTTGCCTGAAATTATAGAACACCTCATAGCTTGTGATAGGCATATTCAGCACATACACCTATGTAAACAATTTCCCAGTGACTTGATGAGAATAAGTTTGGTATCAAATATGACATGGTTGTCATATTTCCCTCATCTAGTGTCATAACATGTTTAAAAGCATGTGTCAAATTGTACTACTGTCCTCTTATGGACTTTTTCTGCTCTGGGGAGAGTGCACTGCTTATTGTCTCTTGAGCTGACACTTAACTCATTAACACAAAAACACAGCAACACGTTTCTTTTTTAAAAAACAAAAACAAATGTTTTTAGCACACAGGCTAAAGAAAATTAACCCCTTAGCATCTTAATCATGATGTATTCATGACAGTCCTGCTTTTGTCCGATAGGCCTGTTTTACTTTCCAGCAATAAAATATGTCCACAGTGGTGATGTATGCATAGTTCTCAAGCAATTCCTCCTTATTTGTACATACAGTATGTATAACAAACTGTTACAGTCCTCAATCAGGTACTCCTTTTAGCAGTTCAGTTCTCAACCAGTTACTTTGTGCAGACAGTAACCATAACTGATGGTGGAATTTAAAGGGGAATTGGTACTTATTTTAAAAACTTGTAAGATATGAGTGTCACGCCGCACCGCTCTAGCTGTTGCTAGGGACGCAGCACCTGGGAGAGTCAGCTCCTGTGTGCGTATGGCGGTGATGTCATTGCCGCACGCTCCTTCCATTCTGAAGCCGGTCAGGCTCTCCTGTGGTGCGAATCCTGTGCCTATGTAAGTTGCTCACTTTCTACCTATCACTGTTAAAGTATAGGTGTTACTTTGTGTGCTCCTGGGTGTGATTGTTTCTGTATACTGGATTACCATTCTGTTATTGAACTCTGCCTGTCTGACTACTCTGCCTGCTTCACCCTAAAATACTGGATTGCCATACAGTTGCTGAACTATGCCTGTCTGACCACTCTGCCTGCTTAACCCTTGAACCATTGGATTGCTATACTGTTACCGAACTCTGTCTGTCTGACCATTCTATTGGTTTATTCCTGAACTGTAATTCTTGGATTCCCTTTGTTGCCAATTCCTGCCTGTTTCCAGTCCTTCTATTGGTTTACCCTTAATCTGCCATACCGCTGGATTCCCTACCTTTCTCTGCTCTGGGATATTCACTATCATTTCAGCTTGACGCCGGGATAAGAAGACTACTGGCCAAGTTTGTTCTGATAGTGGAATATCCCACGAGCATTACATTATTCTTGGACCATGGACCCAAATGAGGTAGCAAGAGCAGTTTCTCTTCAAGGAAAGATGTTGGGAAGCCATACCATACAGTTGCAGAGTGTGGATTGCAAACTAGAGGCTATAACCACTCAACTCTCCTCACTAGTTGCAGCGAAGGATACCGCTCCTGTTGTTGTACTGCCAGTCTCTGCTCCTAGTACTGCAACTCCTTCCCCTGCTTCTGGAAGTATACCCCGGATATCATTACCTGACAAATATGAGGGTACTACTGATTGTAGGGGTTTTCTTAACCAGTGCAGGCTGCATTTTCACAATGATCCTCATACCTTCCAGTCTCATCAGTCAAGGGTCACCTTTATCATTTCCTTACTGAAAGACAAGGCACCAAGCCCCCCATTTGGAACAGAACGATCCACTCCTGAACGATGCTGAGGCTTTAATTTCTATATTATCTTCTGTGTTTGGGACTTCTGGCCAAATTTCTGCTGCAGAGTACTCTCTCCGCCAGAGCAATAGAACTTTGGCACAATATGCCATCAAGTTTCGCATCTTGGCACTTGAGATCAGTTGGGATGGCAGTGCTCTCAAGGTAGCCTTTAGGAGAGGTCTACATGAACGCATCAAAGATGAACTTATGATGTTCCTTCTTCCTTGGTCGACTTTATAACACTTTGTATCAGTCTAGACTCTCACTTCCAGGAGAGACAAGCTGAGAGAGACAGAACTCTGAGAATCCTTCCCTCCCGTCCTTCTATTCATCCGGTCTCTGCACTATCCTCTACCCCTTCAACACCTCCAGTTACCTCAGTAGAGGAACCCATGTATCTCTCCTCCTTCAAACCTACAGAGTCTGAAAGACAGAGAAGAAGGAGATTGAGACTATTCTTTTTTTTGTGGTTCTAACTCCCACCAACTAAAGAACTGTTACATCCGGCCGGGAAAAGCCAATGCTTAGAGGATAATACTGGGGTGCCTCTAAGCATGATCACTACTGTATCCCCTCACTCCTCTCGGATCCTGGTACCTGTCACCCTTACCTTCCTACAGAATTCTGTCCACACTCAAGCCTTCATTGATTCAGGGGCAGCTGGAAACTTTCTGGATCACCGTTTTATGATTCAGGCTGGGTTGCCTCTTCTGCAGAAAAGACATTGTCTCAAAATAACTATTGTGGATGGCACTCCTCTTGGTTTAGGGTTAATCCATTTGAAGTCAGCACCCCTGACCCTGACTGTGGGAGTCCTTCATACCGAACAGATGCAGTTCATTAATTCATTTCCCAGCACAGCCTGTCATCCTTGGTCTTCCTTGGCTTTGTATACACAATCCACAGTTCGACAGGGCTGAGGGACAATAGGTCTCTTGTGGGGTACCTCCTGCTTCCACTCCTGCCTTGCTAAGGTTACTCCTCTGCTCCACATCCCCATAGCCAGTCTACAGACTCCTTCAAACTTTCCCTCAGTATATGCAGATTTCACAGATGTGTTTGAAATAAAGCAGCCGATGTGCTGCCACCCACCCTTCCTTACAACTGCAAAATCAATCTTTTTCCTGGAGCCCCACTTCCTAAAGGGAGGACTTATCCTCTCTCCAAAGCTGAAACCAAGTCCATGGAGGAGTATATTCAAGAGAACCTAGCTAAAGGTTTAATTCACCCTTCCTCCTCTCCTGCTGGGGCTGGCTTATTTTTCTTCAATAAGAAGGGTGGTGGGTTCAGACCCTGTATCGGCTACAGGGCCTTAAACAACATCACTATCAAGAATCGCTATCCCATTCCTTTGATCACTGAACTGTATGATTCACTTCAGAATGCTCGCTACTTCACCTAGCTGGACCTACGTGGGGCATACAATCTGATTCATATTTTCCCAGGGCACGAATGGAAGACCGCCTTCAACACAAAAGCAGGGCATTACAAATACCTCATAATGCCCTTTGGGCTGTGTAATGCCCCTGCAGTCTTCCAGGCATTTGGCTACAATGTCTTCCGTGACCTCCTCATTATTATATGTTATTGTATACATATCCTTATTTTCTCCTCAACCCTGGAGGAGCATCATAAACACGTGTGACAAGTACTTCTATGTCTTAGAGACAATTCTCTGGTAGCCAAACTAGAAAAATGTGAGTTTGATCAAGTTCATATCAGTTCCTTGGTTATGTCATTACGAAGGAGGGTTTTGCCATGGATCCTGCTAAGCTCACTGCAGTTCTGGAATGGCCTTAACCCACTTCATTAAATGAACTACAGAGATTATTGGGGTTCTCCAATTATTACCGCAAGTTTATAAAGAACTTTTCTCAAACAGTCGCTCCACTCACTGAATTGACAAAACGGAACCAAGACTGTAAACATTGGCCTCCTGATGCCATAAATGCCTTCTCTTGCCTGAAAAAAGCCTTTTGTTTTGCTCCTGTGCTCCGCCATCCTGATCCTGACCTACAGTTCACTTTAGAGGTTGATGCCTCCTATATAGGGGCTGGTGATGCCTCCTAGATAGGGGCTGGAGCAGTTCTAACCCAAAGGAATCCTTTAACCTCCAAATTGCACCCTGCAGCCTTTTTCTCTAAACGCTTTACTCCTGCAGAGAGGAATTATGACGTGGGTAATCGTGACCTCTTAGCCATTAAGATGGCCTTGACTAAATGGCGTCATTGTCTAGAGAGTACCGCCAATCCCATTCAGATTCTCACTGACCACAATAATCTAAATGACCTCGAGACTGCTCATCAACTCAATCCTCGACAGGCCAGGTGGACCTTGTTCTTCTCCCATTTTAACTTTGTGGTCTCTTATATTCCTGGGACCAAAAACAAGAAGGCTGATGCCCTTTCTCGTCAGTTTCCTCACTCTAGTGATTCCTCTGAAGCTCCTATTGAACACATCATACCCCCCCTCCTGTGTGGTTGCTCAACTGAACATCACCCTTCTTCAAAGACTGCAACGTGCCCAGTCTAGAAAGCTTCCCGAAGCCCCTGTGGCTCCCGATATCCTTTTTGTACCGTTGAACCTATGCACTCCTGTGCTTTCCTGGGCTCATGATATTAAACTTCCAGGATATCCAGGTTTGATAAGGACTTTTAAGCTTCTTTCCCGACAAGAATGGTGGCCTAATATGAAGTCTGATGCTCAGAATTATGTGAAAGCCTGCACGACTTGTGCTGCCAACAAAACTCCCAGATCCTTGCCTCCTGGCTTGCTCCATTGTCCATTCCCAAACAACCATGGACACACATAACAATGGACTTCATTGTGGACCTCCCTCCTTCTGACCATCATACGGTTATCTGGGTTATGGTGGATCAATTTTCCAGACTGGCACATTTTGTACCCCTAAAGAATCTGCCTTCTGCCCAAGAATTATTGTCTCTTCTTCTCTTGCATTTGGTATGACTTCATGGCATTCCCGTGAATATTGTTTCCGACAGAGGTCCACAATTCATCTCTACTTTTTGGAGAGCCTTTTGCAAGTTTATTGGAACCACTGTTTCCTTGTCTTCTGGCTACCATCCTCAGACTAATGGGCTAACTGAGAGTAAATCAGGATCTCGAGGCCTATCTTAGAACCTTTGTTAATTCTCTCCATACCAACTGGTCTGAGTTGTTACCCCTAGCTGAGCTGGCAAGGAACAATTATTAGAACTCTTCTCTATGATGTTCTCCATTTCAAGCCACAGCAGGTTATCAACCTTGTGTCTTCCCTCTTTCTGCTCAGTCCACAGGGGTTCCTGCTGCAGACCGACACATTACTAATTTCAACACTCATTGGCAACGTATTGTCTCTATTACGTTCAGCTGTCTGATAGGTTTGCTGATCATCATAGAGCTTCTTTATGTGACCTCTTTACGTGGGTCTCTACTTGACATATTCGTCTACGTTAACCCAGTCACAAATTAGGGCCTAGGTTTATTGGTCCTTACAAAGTCCTGAAAAGACTGTCTTCTGTTGCCTACAATGTTGCCTTGTCCAAAACCCTGCGCATACATCCAGTCTTCCACATCTCACCACTCAAGCCTTACATCAAGAATAGATTTAACCAGCTACGAGCTCCTCCTCCCCTGCTCCTGGTCCATGGTGACCCTGAATATGAGGTTGCTAAGATCCTGGACTCCAGATACAGGCTCAGACAACAGCAGTATCTGGTACAGAAGGGTTACTCTGTGGTTGATCGTTCCTGGGTTCCTGTCCGTGATGTGCATGCTCCATCTTTGGTCTCCAGATTCCATGCTGCTCATCCTTTGAGGCCAACTCTGGTTCCCGGAGGGAACCCTTGAGAGGGGGGCTATGTCACACCAGGCCGCTCTAGCTGTTGCTAGGGACGTGATGCCTGCTGTTCTGCTCGTTGCCTAGGGGAGAGTCGGCTCCTGTGTGCGTGCGGCGGTGTGATACAAATGTGATATGGCAGGTCATATAGAGTGTGATTATTGTGAACCAGTCTTCTTGGCCTATATGAATCTATGTACTGATTAAAGAAATCCTGAGTTGCTGACATGGCATAACTTGTTTTGATTGAAAAAATGCTGAACAAAACAATATGTATTCTAAAAGAATAAATGACTCATCCGTGGTTGAGAGATTTGTTGGACCGGATACATCTGGACAGGAATAAGAGACACAGACAGTTTTGCAAAAAAACTAATGTAAGAAGTGTATATAGAGGATCTGGGACTTAGATTCATTGGACTTCTTAATTCAAGGGCAGTTGTGCCATTTGGATATTAAGCTGAAACTCCAAGATCTTCTACATCGTTTGGGCTGAAGTTGACGGGAACCCCCAGCCAAAGTAAAACATATATGATGCATGATCTGGTGATGTAGTGATTTATTTTATATTTTGTTTTTGTGAATAAACGATTATACCTATTAAGAATAGCAATGAGTTCAAATATTGCTTTTAGCATATGTATTAAGGTATACATTTTATTAGGCAATACATAATTTGGGGACGAGGATGGGATATTTAAATATTTGACTTTTTAAATACTCGTGTTGGTTGCTATGCTTGTTATGCTGTCAAATCATATATAAATAATGAACTTATTCACAAAGGAAAGTTTTATTTAGGGTAACAATGTTTAATAAAAGAGTTAACGTTGTCAAAGACGTTACTATTCCCGGGTGGGTAGATTTACCTTATAATGATGTGGCACATGAGGTAGCTAAAGGAGCGTGGTTGTGTGAACAATGGGACTTGACTTAAAGAAGCTAATCTTGTTGATGCTGTTAAAACATTAGAGGAAGTGCCTGTTGAGAGAGGAAAAGAACAGCCCACTGCACGGAGGCTATGGATAATGTATACAGCATATAGGGAACAACAAGAAAGTAGAAGATTGGAGTAAGTGTAATTTAAAATTAGAAAAACATATTTCTGAATTAGAGGGTAATATTATGGTAGTGCAATGCAACAATAGGTTGCTTTTAGATAAGTTGAGTACTTATCAACATGTAGCTGAAGTAGCTGCATGAAGGTAGCAGCTAATAAATATAAAAAATGAAAAGTGAACTTTAGTAAAGTTAAAATCAGGAAATATATAGTTAAAGCAGGAATGTTACAGCCCAAAAAGGCATCACATTGCAGTGTTAGGACCAGTCAACATTGGGACAACTTGTAAGTTGGTGACTGGCTTAAAGGGATACTGAACCCAATTTTTTTCTTTTGTGATTCAGATAGAGCATCCAATTTTAAGCAACTTTCTAATTTTACTCCTATTATCATTTTTTCTTCGTTCTCTTGCTATCTTTATTTGAAAAGAAAGTCCAGAACCCTGGACATCACTTGTTTATTGGTGGATGAATTTATCCACCAATCAGCAATAACAACCCAGGTTGTTCACCAAAAATGGGCCAGCATCTAAACTGACATTTTTGATTTTCAAATAAAGATACCAAGAGAATGAAGAACATTTGCTAATAGGAGTAAATTAGAAAGTTGCTTAAAATTGCATGCTCTGGCAAGCTCAGGTGGAGGAGGGCTTTTCCGGTGGGAGGAGCTGTTTGTGGTAGCACGCTGAACCCAGCGTCGTGTCTCGAGCACGTTACACAGACAGCATTATCCATCTCTTCCAAGTGGCCAATCTCCCGCTGTTGGTGCGGTCAAGCACTCTAGGGAGCAGGGCAGATTCAAACAGGCCCCGGCAGAAAAAAACCCTCCAGTGACCTTATTTTTTGGCTCGTGGTCAGAGCCACAATTTCACCACTCTGCTAAGAACTTTCTCATTGCCTATACCTGGACTTGCTACTTTCCTTGTATAAAGCAGAGACCCAGGCGGCAGCAACAGGTAGCCGGTGGGGTGTACAGGTGCTTGGTGGCGCTGCGGTGCGCGAAGAGCAGCCTGGAGACCCGGGTTGAAGACAGGCCAAGAGGAAGGAGTATGCCCGTTGTGGGGTAGATGTGCCTCCTAGGGCAATTTGTATGGCCAGAAATATCCCTGGACTACACAGGATCATAGCACCCGGCACTCGATAAACAGACCCACAGCAGTAGAAGCACGCGGGCCAGTACGGCATCAGTATTTAGGTCGAGCCTCCTTTCTTTCACCCAATAAGAAAGTAGAGGTGTGCAAAGGCTGGGTCTTGCGCTCCGGAGAACGGACGGAGCAAGCACAGAGTCGTGCAGATATGTGGAGCATCACATGAGCCGGTGTGGGTCGATAGGAGAACGACTAGCCAAGATTCCAGCAGACACAATACGATCTGAAGGGGACAAGAGAGAAGCAAGCAAGCAAGTGTGAAACCCTGTGCATCCGCTCTGTGTGGGTGCTCTGTAGTGCACTCATAAATCCCGTCTGGATAAGAGTTTGTTCTATTGCTGCCTTGAAACAAACTTAAAGTTTTGCCTTTGTTGGAATAAAAACAAACACAAGAACTTGTGCCTCCTATTCTCCTAATCCTCGCTGCTGTCGCTAAGGGGATTTACCCTTCCTGGTGGTTGTGGAAGGAATTGGAAAACGACTAGCCAGGCTCTTGTCAGGACTTTTTTTGTTCTTCTCTCCTTCTACTGCAGCGATAACCGTTCTAGAAGTGACCGGTGAAGCCAAGGTACTGTTGTTTTTGCTTTCCTTATTATCCGGTATTGCCATTTAAATTTGAAGTGAGGCTACACAGATACCTCTGGATCTAAGCTGTCAAGAGACTATCAAGACATTTGTTAAGAAAAGACAGCTCTTTACATCCATATAAAGATCACTCTATTCAGATTGGTGCCTTGCAGTGTCTTTTTGTTAAAATATCAAGGCAACTTTAACCGCTTGGAAATGTAAAAATCCATCTTTGTAGAAGGACTTTCTGAGGAATTAATCCTTTGAAGGACGTTTATTGCTTTTTTTTTTTTTTTTTTTCCTCAAGGTTACAGCTTTGAAATGTCTCTGCTTAAAGAAGGTGTTTAAATTAGGGCTGGTGACATACCCTAGTATTGAAATCTTTTATATAGTTTTTTTTTTTTTTTTACCAAAATTTACTATATAGCTGTTTAAATTAAGTATCTAAGATCTATATACAAAGAAGAGGGGAGAGGTTGGGGGGGGGGGGAGAGAGGGGAAGGATAAAGAAAAATTCCCATACACGAATCTGTGTTCCCTGCTGGGAAATATCATATAATTTATAAACACCAATTGTGCTTTTCAAGATCACGAAAGCTGTAGCTAGCTTCCTTCTTCCTTTGCTCACTCATCACTACCCTTAGGGGTAACTTATTCACTTGGAGTTCTTTTTTTTTTCTTTTTTCACACTTTCACTTCTCACAATAGGAAGTAGTCAATCCTCTCCTCTTCCCATTCACCTCCCTCCCCCCCCTTTTTTTTTTTTCCCTTTTTTTTTTTTTTTTCCCCTTCACACAACAATCTTCACTCTTCACAATATAAAGTAGTCCATTCTCACCTTCTCACTCTCACTTCCTTTTTTCCTTTTTTTTTTTTTTTTTTTTTCTTCACGCAACAATCTTCACTCTTCACAATATAAAGTAGTCCATTCTCACTCTCTCACTCTCACTTCCTTTTTTCCTTTTTTTTTTTTTTTTTTTTTTTCTCCCTTCACGCAATAATCTTCACCCTTCATAATATAAAGTAGTCCATTCTCACTTTCCCACTCTCACTTCCTCTTTTTTTTTTTTTTTTTTTCTTTTCTTTCTTTTTCTTCTCTCCTCTCTCTCTCTCTCTTCCCTTTCTTCCCTTCTCCCCTCTTCTCTTTTCTCTCTCCTTCTATGGAAAAATTTGTAACCCAAGCTAAAGCATCTTCGCCTAGGATGCCGGCCAAAGTTAAAGACAAAAAAACTAAACAGGGCGACCCTAGCTTAAATAGCTCTAGCGAGACACTTTCTAATATAAATGACACGCAGATGCTAATCTCTCATTTAACTGACCTATTTACTCCACAATTTGAAATCATAAAGGCTGAGTTAGGTACAATATCATCAGTTATTTCTAATCTATCCACAGAAGTGAAACAATTTTCTAATAGGATGTTAGAGATGGAGACCAGAGTGTCAGAGCTAGAAGATCAAGCTAATGGCCAAACTGATATTATATCCAAACAGAGCTCCAAAATTACTAATCTACAAGCGCGTCTGGACGACCTGGAAGATCGTTCCAGACGCAATAATATCCGAATTATTGGTTTGCCTGAGATTCCAGAATTTCATGATCTATATCAGTTTACATCTTTTACCCTGCCTCAGGCTCTAGGTATTCCACAACAGAGGCTTCCCATTGTTATAGAAAGAGCCCATAGAACAGGCATAAAAAATCCCAACCTGAGGGATCCCGTTCAAACAGAATGTGTATTTTCAGAATCTTGAACTATCAAGATAAAGTTGAATTTCTTAGATTATTTAAAAAAAGAACTGAACCACTTATGTTTGGAAATAACAAAATTTTATTATTTCAAGATTACTCGGCAGAAACCTCTCTAAAAAGAAAGGTAATGGCACCATTCTGCTCGCAACTTATTGGTAAAGGCTATAATGCGTGGATGGTATATCCAGCTAGTATAATTGTTGAACAGGATGGTGCAAGAAAATTTTTTCGAGAGAAAGGAGAGATTAAATTTTTTTTAAATGAACAATAACATATCACTTACTTATTTCAGGCTGTTACCTGGTCCCTTATAAATGAAGAGTTTATTAGGGGTTAAAGTCCTTTATTTTCTTTTTATGAGTGCACTACTGAAAAAGAATCAGGTTTTTTTGTTTTTTTTATCATTAGATGTGGAGTTTGATTTTTTTTTTTTTTTTTTTTTCCTTTGGGCCCGCAGGGGGAATCTCTATCTGTTTGAGTAATTAAGGCTCGGTAATGTATATTAAATTTTTATCATGGAATGTAGGGGGGATTGCCTCTCCTATGAAACGCAAGTTGATTATTAAATTATTGGCTAAACAAAAACCAGATATTGCTTTTATTCAAGAGACTCATCTCACAGAGCAGGAAGTGGCTAAACTTAAGATACAATGGGTGGGAGAGGTAATTGCTTCCTCGCCGAGTAGGAGAAAATGTGGAGTAGCTATTTTGATCAATAAAGCTCTGGAGTATAAGGTTATACAGGTGCAGACAGATACAGCCGCAAGGTTTATACTAATTCAAATTATTATCAATAAAACTAAATATGTGCTCTGTAATGTCTATGGCCCGAATAAATTTCGCAGAGACTTCTGGGAGAGTGTTAAAATTAAATTATTCCCTTTTATAAAGGAGAATCTTATAATAGCTGGAGACTTTAACTTGGTTATTTGTCCAGAAATTGATAGACTCTCAGGGAAGAACTTTCCAGAGAATAGGAGAAGCTCTAAATACTTCACCAAATTTTGCTATAAATTACATCTTACTGATATTTGGCGATCTCTCAATCCGGACTTATTAGGTTTCACATGTGAATCTAAGGCACATAGGACATTTGCCAGGATAGATTTATTTTTAATCTCCGAATCACTTTCAATTTGTAAATTGGAGGCTGGAATTGGGGAGATTGTGACCTCGGACCACTCAATTATATCTTTAATTCTGAAATCCCATGATAATAATAAAAATAAAATGCCTAGGGCTTTTTTTTATCCATGTTATCTCTATAATAATCCTAGATATATTCATTGGTTAAAACAGGCATGGAAGGACTATAGCACTCGTAATATCTCTTACTTTCACAAGATTGAAACCTTCTGGGAGGCCTCCAAAGCGGTATTACGTGGGGAAATTATGTCATTTCTAGATATTAAAAACAAGAAGCAACGTGCACGAGATCTACAAATTACTAAACAGGTCCAAAATGCCTATAAAAAATACCATGAAGATTGATCTATTAGGAATTGGGATAATTATACTGCGTTAAGAAAGGAAAGGGATATATCTGTAGCTCAAAAACATTTAGAAGATGAGACCAAAACTAATCTATATTTCAGAAGCTCTCATGGTAGTTCCGCTAAAAATTTGGCTAGATTAGTTAAAATAAGGAAGAAGAAAAATTTGATTTCTTGTATTAGGGAAGGCGATAAAAGATATACTAACACAGAAGAGATTCGTGAAGTTTTTTTTAAGTACTATTCACGATTATATTCTAAACAGGAAAGTAACTCTATTAATCAAGCTAATTTTTGGGATAAGGTTATCCTTCCTCAGTTACAGCAAGAAGATTTAGAATCTTTGAATCTCCCAATTACCTCTGAAGAAATATTAAAAGCTATTAGTGTATCCAAATTGAATAAAGCCGCAGGCCCTGACGGGTTTCCTGCGGAGTTCTATAGATGTTTAGCGGCTGAAGTGACTCCAGTCTTAGAGAAACTGTTTAACTGTTATTACATCTCGGATCAACCAATTTCAGCCCAGTTTACAGCGGCAAATATCTCATTAATCTTGAAAAAAGGAAAGAACCCAGAAGATCCAGCCTCATACAGGCCAATTTCCGTCCTTAACGCGGATTACAAGATCTTAATGTCTATTGTTGCCACTAGACTTACAGGGTGTTTGGATAAACTTATTCATCCTGACCAGGTCGGATTTATGTCCGGACGAAATTCTACTAAAAATATTAGGAGATTAACCACGTTGGTTGATTTTAGTTGGAATTGTGATCAGTTTAAAGATAGAAAAAGATTAAATGATAATGCAGTTCTTACTTTGGACGCAGTAAAGGCTTTTGATAGTATAGCTTGGCCCCATCTATTTAAAACCTTAGAGAAATTTGGCTTTGCAGATAAGTTTTTATATTTCATTCAGAAAATCCATTGGAAACCAGAATCTTACTTATTGATTAACCGGACGCTCTCCCCTAGGATAGTGTTGGAAAGAGGGACGAGACAGGGTTGTCCTCTCTCGCCCCTCTTGTTCAATATTGCTCTGGAGCCGCTGGCAATCAGACTGAGAGAAAGCCTGCCGGGAATATCTGATCTAGACCCAAACTTAAAAGTGTTACTATATGCGGACGATATTCTAATATGTTTACAGAACACCAGAGACACAATTCCCAAGGTTATAAACATACTGGAGGAGTTCAGCTCCTTCGCGGGATATAAGTCTAATTTGGATAAAAGTGAGTTCATGTGGCTAGGAAAGGAGGCGAATCCACAAACTAATTCAAAGTTCCGCACAGTCTCTGCTATAAAATATTTGGGTTTGGAGATTCATAAAAATCCCAAATACTGGTATTCTGCCAATATTGATCCACTTCTTCGGAAGATCAAAGAAGATCTTGAGTTATGGAGGGCTCTCCCTTTATCTATCTCTGCTTCTATTAATTTGATCAAAACAATAATTTTTCCGCGGATCCTATATCCTCTGCAAAATCTTCCTTTAATCCTTACAAATAAAGATTTAAATAGATTGAATTCTTGGTTTTCCAAGTTCATTTGGAAAGCTAAAAAATCACGTATATCATTGGAAAAATTGTCTCAAAAATTTGATAATGCGGGATTAGCCTTCCCGAATATTAGATATTATAATATGGCAACCTTGGCTAAAATAGCTATAGATTGGATAGCTCAAACAAATAGGGTTACTTCATTTGAATCGGAATCTAGATTGATCTATCCGTGGTCTCTGAAGGCTCTTTTACATTGTCCACTAAAAGAACTACCACGAGAAGTCTCTTCATTACAATCTTTTAAAAACCCGATAAGTGCATGGCAGAAGTTTTGTGCCATACTGGCATTGAATCCTTTTTTTTCTGAATTCTTACCTATAAGAGCTAACCCGTGCTTTTTGCCAGGAACAGACCAAAAAGTGTTTCTGGAATGGCAGGACAGAGGCCTGAAGGATATTGTCCAGTTATTGGACGATCAAGGCCAGATTCTTTCATGGGAAACTATTTTTTCAAAATATTCATTAGGTAGAGGGAATCGGTTTGCCTATTTTCAGGTCCGCCATTATATTACCTCCCAAAGCTGGTACTCTTCAATCAGGGTTGAGTGGTCCGAGGTCAAAATCTTTATTCAAAAATTTATAGCTGGAGATACTTCAATCTCACTAATTTACGACATAATGCTTGCTAAACAGGGCACTCTGCTGAGTGATAAACTGGTTAACTCATGGATTAATTCTATCCCTACAATTGATCAAGAGATGATTATAGGTAGTTGCAAATTGGTAGCTAAGTATCCTATAGCGGTAAACTGGAAAGAATCGCATATTAAATTATTGAATAAATTCTATCTACCCCCAGCCAGGTTAGCGAAATTTTACCCTCTCAAGAAGGCTGATTGCCCGCGATGCTTATATAGTGTCGCAGATCTTGTTCATATGCTGTGGAGATGCCCTAAAATAAAACAACTATGGCAGAAAGTCCAGTATTGGTTTAATAGGCTTTATAATGGGGATTATTCGTTATCTCTGCAAGAGGTTATATGTCTGATAGGGGATTCCATAACAGACTCCAAAAGTCGGATATTGAATACTATCATACTAATTGTTAGATATAACATCTTTAAGTCTTGGATTGCTAAGAAGCCCCCTAGTTTTGGGTTAATTCTTAAAGGGATACAATCTCAAATTATATATGAATCTTTTCATCTATCTCACGCCACAGAGAAAAAAATTAAGATATTTCTGACAGATTGGGCACCAATTATTAAAACCTACTCATTGCAACTTCAACAATTGATCTTGTCACCATTTGTTTCTTCCATTAGTTTTGCGGAGTTAGTCCTGCTTCAAGTATTTCCAGGATCATGGATTAGGAACTTTAGAGATATACCTTAAATTCATGAGCCACCTTTCCTAAGAGGGAGCCTTGCGGGCTCGGAGGTTCTTGTGTTTTTTTTGTTTTGTTTTTTTTTATGTGTGGGTTTATTTTTTGCTTAAGGAAACTCTCCAAAAAAAAAGAAAAAGGGGGAAAGAAACAAGGAAAAAAGAAAAATATAGAGAAGGGGAAAGGGAAAAAAAAAAAAAAACCCAACATTGTATACACCTATATTACAGATCATAAACCTTTTCGTAGCAGATAGTAGAACAGTAGAATAGTTTATCTTAAGATACCATATCAATGTTAATTCTACCTAACTGTGTATTGATTGGCTTTTGTTTGTTAACTTACCGTATTGCTTGGTATGGAGCTTTGATGCGCAAATGTATATGAATGTATATTCTGTTGGATATTAATCAAAAGAAAGATAAAAAGAAAAGGGAAAGAGAGAGGGACGGGGAGAGGGGGAGGAGAGAGGAGAGGAGGGGAGGAAAAGAAGAAAAAGCTAGAGTAGAGGAAAGGTGATTCAAGCTAAGATAATGGCTCAGTAGTAGAATGGGCTTTTGTATTATTTTTTATCTCGTTGATGCGGAGCTGCGTCTCCATGAGAGTTATAATATGTTTCGGAGCTGTGCCTCCACAATCTATGCTCACATATGTGTTGATTATTTTGTTTTGTTTGATTTGTTTTTGTCCTTTTTATGTATTGTCGGAAAAACTAATAAATAAATATTTAAAAAAAAAAAAAATTGCATGCTCTATCTGAATAACAAAAGAAAAAATTTGGGTTCAGTGTCCCTTTAAGCAAAATATGAGCTTAGGTGATTTCTTTTTTTTTAATTTTGCAATATTTTAAAATGTTTTGATAATATAGAAAGGGATGTGCGGCAATATTCTTTTTTGTGTAATTATTTGGTTGGTTGCTTGCACCCCTAAGAAGTAATATTAATAAAATAATTTTCTAAGGTGTGCAGAAGCATTGTATTTGTTTTTAAAGGAAGACTAACCATCTTCATGGTTTCTAGCACCCCACCCTAGACAGTTGCTCAGGTGCTCTCATTATAGTGCATTGTAAGTGTGTATATAGCCAGAGTGGCTCATTCTTAGATGCATAGATTATATATGTGTTTATTTTAATTTATAAATGTTTTGACAATAAACTACAGTGAACGTTGATGCTGCCAAGGAAAATGTGCTGTTTATTTTACCTGAGCTCTTCTAATAATGTTTGAATTAATTAATTAAATCACTGAACTTGCTGAGAGCAGCAGTGTTCATTTTCATTTATATCACATTCCATATTATTCGCAAGCAGCAGGTTTGGAAGAGCGAATGAATGTTTTATTAAAACAGCATTTTAAAAAATTAAATAAGGGCGAATATGGACGATGGAGAGATAATCTCTCACAAGCTTTACAGATTTTTAATAACCGCCCCTATGTAAATTTGCAGATACATTGGAAAGGCAGTAATGTACAACGAGTTCCCACTTTAGTGGATTCTGGGGTGGAGGCTACTTTAATTTATGGCAATCCTAATTTTTTTTTTAAAGGGGCAATAGTTAGCATAATTGAAACCAGGAGTGGTAGAATTAATTAAAACTGGCATAGGATGCTAGATACCTCCTGAACACTATGGACAATTAGCCTCAAGATCTAGCTTATCTATGAGGGGTATATCAGTACTAGGAGGAGGTATTGTTCACTAAAGTAATTTTAGTGAACAATGGAAAACAGATATTACATATTCAATAAGGGGACAGAATAGCTCAGTTGCTGATAATTCCATTGTTCATGTCAACTATGAAAGAGGGTGAACCCCCAACTACATTAACAGTAAGAATGGATTAGGGCTTTGGTTAATCAAATATTAAAAATGTAGGTGCTAAAATATGGATTCAAAATCTTCAAGGACTGCCAGATGCGGCTAAAGTAATTGCTGTAGGCAATGATAAAACGTTATTAGTAATGAGATCAGGTAAAGAACAATGGGAATATATACCTGAGGAATAATTTTAACTAAGGGAATAAAATTGTGTTTTACCTTTTACAGATATGGCTGAAATCCAGTATATGGATTCTTATTTTTGGCCTCCATGGAAAGCTTTTTGGGGCACAAGCCGTAACACCAGGGGAAGAGATTTTACAGAAAGTCAAACTGTTAGGTGGGGATGGGTGAATTGAACACAAATTCAAAAACAGGATAATTACACATGTGATGGCAACACCTTTTGTAATATAGCCAATGTGACTGTTAATCCAGGATATCTTTGGACACCCCCATCAGGACAAAAGTATCAACCGAATTACTGTTTATATAAAAACACTGGAACTATACATGTCCAAAATCTGACTTCAATAAGCTGTGCTGGAGTTGATTTGGGGTATTTATGGACAACTGTTCAAGAAAGAATACTAACATTAGCACAAAATAGTTCCTCAGATCTACCTTATACGTATACCAAGGGAATACTTGTGTATAATATGTCAAACTTGAATGTATTTGTGTGTTATAATGCTTCCAAAATTAGTAATTGAAATTTATGGACACAATATATTATTTTAAATAATAAGAATAGTATAGTTATTGATCCAGGAAAAATAAAAAAGATACCTTCAACTTGTAGAAAGGTTGGATTAAATGTACAAAAGATCTTTGTAGATGTAGAAGTTCAATATCCACCAACAACGGAGTGTAAAATACGTACCCGAAGGGCATGATATGATACCTTGTTAGGATCATACGGTACAATTGCAGGAATACTGAATGGATTTGATATAGAAACTTTAGTAAATAGATTACATAATATGGGACAAGGAATAAACAAGGCTTTAAGATATCAGACTAGATGGATGCCTAATACTTTTAAGACACAACAAAAACAATTAGATATTAGTTTTGATGTATTGGATTTAGTTAATGCCACAACTTATTGGAGAGAGCATTTAACTCATAATGTATCTTCCTGTATTTATTGGACAGTGTGTAGTATTAAAACATTAAATCAAATACAACAACAAAAAAAAAATGCTGCTCAACTAGATTGATGACTGGTAATTTAGGATTACGGAAACAATTATTGACCATAAAAAAAAATTCCAACATATGGATAAAGTTGGAAAGTGCTTTAATCAATTGTAATGATACAGTATGTAAAGGAAATGTACAATTACAGTATATAATATTACCAACATAGATATTATTTGCAAATTTATAGCTTTACCTATGGTTTTAGGAGGTGCATATTGGATGCCTCAGTTTAAAGGTACCCATATTGAAACTAATAATTTAACACATGATTTAAATGTATGTTAAGAGATAGGAGTGGTATGTACTGTTCATTCCAGACTATATGAACCATGTTTATTGCAAAATACTATTAACGTCTGTGATTGGATAATCCTACCTATACAATGGAAAATGTTGATTGAAATAGCTTCGCAAACACTATGTATAGTTACTAATGAGGAGGTGACACCTCATACGCAATTACCTTTTGTTGGATGTATATCTAATCTTACTATTTTTAAATGGGAAATATAGATTACATCCAGAACTTCATATAAATGGGAGTTCCTTGTGGCTACCAAATATAATGATTATTCCCAATTGGTATTTATCTTTTTCAGCATTACATTACATCATGAATAGATCAGAATTAGTAAAGACATATCAAATTGTTGAATCAGACTTTGCAACATCAAGTTATATACACAACTATAATTGGACAGGATTATTCGCCATAAGATACTCAGATGCTAAATTGGATAATTCACCCAGTATTGGTGATAGCAATCCTACACCTAGATTACGAGTTTTGCGTTAGAGGCTGTGCGGTGCTAACAAGCAGTTTTCCCTCACTGCTTACTTAACGGCAGCGCTGGTATTACGAGTTTTCAGAAACCCGTCGTTAAAAGACAAGAAGTGAGCGTTGAGCAAAATTTTGCTAATTACCGCACTCCAATACCAGCGCTGCTTAAGTCAGCGGTGAGCTGGTGTAACATGCTCGTGCACGATTTCCCCATAGGAATCAACGGGGAGAGCCAGCTGAAAAAAAGTCTAACACCTGCCAAAAAGCAGCGTAAAACTCCTTAACGCAGCCCCATTGATTCCTATGGGGAAATAAAATTTATGTCTACACCTAACACCCTAACATGAACCCCGAGTCTAAACACCCCTAATCTTACACTTATTAACCCCTAATCAGCCACCCCCGACATTGCCAACACCTGCATTATATTATTAACCCCTAATCTGCCGCTCTGGACACTGCCGACACCTACATTATATGTATTAACCCCTAATCTGCTGCCCCCAACATCGCCGACACCTACATACTATTTATTAACCCCTAATCTGCCTTCCCCAATGTCGCTGATGCCTACATTCAATTTATTAACCCCTAATTTGCCTTCCCCAATGTCGCCGACACCTACATTATATTTATTAACCCCTAATCTGCCGCCCTCAACGTCGCCGCCACTATATTAAAGTTATTAACCCCTAAACCTAAGTCTAACCCTAAACCGAACACCCACTAACTTAAATATAATTAAAATAAATCTATATAAATATTCCTATCATTAACTAAATTATTCCTATTTAAAACTAAATACTTACCTATAAAATATACCCTAAACTAGCTACAATATAACTAATAGTTACATTGTAGCTAGCTTAGGGTTTATTTTTATTTTACAGGCAAGTTTGTATTTATTTTAACTAGGTAGAATCGTTATTAAATAGTTATTAACTATTTAATAACTACCTAGCTAAAATAAATGCAAAAGTACCTCTAAAATAAAACCTAACCTAAGTTACAATAACACCTAACACTACACTTTAATAAAATAAATTTACTAAATTAAATACAGTTAAATAAATTACATTACTAGGTTTCTATCCGTCGGCTTCCTAAAATTCTTGACTAGGACCGTATTGCTAAGTATGGGCCAGATTACAAGTGGCACACTAATTAACACTTCCGCTCCACCGTTAATTGTGCTAGAAATAAGATTTTTGCGCTCCTGAGATTGCATTTATAGTTGAAAGCAAACTGTTTTCGCTTGCACGCTAACCAAAGATCGCAAAAAGTCAAACTTAGGATATTGTGTGCACGTACACGTATTCCCCAAAGTCAATGGAGAAAAAAACTAACACCCCACTCTTGTGCAAACCGATCACATATTCACAAGCGCTAACCTGACATAAAAATATGAATATTTCACATGTCAATGTTCTTCACATACAAGAATATGTTCTATTTATTCATAAATAAATATTTATTTATATATATATATATATATATAAAGATGTGTTGTAGTATATGCACTCTCACCAACACACTGCAACTTGCCAGGGTGCTGTAGCCAGGTATGTAGAAAACGAAAAGTAGAAAGCACTCACTGGACTGTAGACAGCAATTTCAATCAAATAGAATTTATTGTGACGTTTCGGGACCAGCAGCGTCCCTTCCTCTGACGGTCCCGAAACGTCACAATAAATTCTATTTGATTGAAATTGCTGTCTACAGTCCAGTGAGTGCTTTCTACTTTTCGTTTTATATATATATATATATATATATATATATACAGAGAGAAATGCACTCACAGGAACGAACAACTGGCCCAATACCATTGTTAGCCTGTTCTATGGCGATTTACCACCTGGGTGCAGCTTTTTAGCCCAGTAATGCTTTTCACAGAGTAGAACTTTCCTGTAGTATATCAGTCTGATCCCGCCTATTACGGTCAGTCCAGCGCCGAAATACCAGGCAATTCCTCTCTGAACAAGGAACACAGCACCCCCAGACGATCGTTTCGGCCTTCATTGGGCCTCATCAGTGAGGTGTAGCAGTATTCCTCTATATATATATATTGTGACAGAAAGCAAGGCCTGGTTATAAATGGAAGATATTTAAGACCAGGCATTGTACATGCTATTTCTCCTTTCAGTTAAAACCCCAGGGAGAAAGAGTGTGTATTTGATTATCCCAGACAGCTGTGAAGCTGTCCAGCAGCTAATCACAGGTGTGGCTAATTAGAAGTTGTGAGGGTTTAAATAGCAGCCTCACTTAGGCCTTGAGAGAGAGATATACAGCTACAGAAGCTGGTGTGTGTGTTTGTTACACTGTGTAAAAGACTTTTGTTCCTGTGAACTGTAAAAGGACATTATTTTTGCAAAGCACTTGTGGAATGCTGTGAAGTGCTGGGACACATTTAAAAGTACTTAACTTTGCTGCAGAGGAAGGATTTCCCTCTTTTGAAAATGAACTGCCTGTTTGTTATTGCTGTGAAAAATAAAGCCTTTTAAACTACAGTGGATTGTCCTGTGCTGCATTTGTGCCCTAGAAGACCGTGGTTAAAAGTGGTCCCTGTTACACTTGGTGGAGAATGCGGGCAACCACGTTGTAAGTCTGTGGGCATAATAATCTGCAAGCAACATGGAGGAAGTCATTAAAGCTTTGATCCATTCTAATGCTATACAGCAGGAGACTAACAGAAAAGCTGCTGAAAATAGTGCAGCACTGCAACAGTTGGTCTTGGCCCAGTCAGAGAGTGCTATGCTGCTGGCTAAATCACAGAAGGAGAACACTGAATTGTTGATACAACAGATGGCTGCTGTGCAAGCTGAGACATTCAGGAAGACCCGGGAGGAGCAGCAAAGTGCTACACAGACTCTGCAACGAGAGGTTCAAGCCATATCAGAAAAACTGAACTCTGAATATGTTGGTGGCAGCCAAGGTTCCAGAGTAATAAGGGCTAGTCATTATCTTCAAAAAATGACAGCAGCTGATGATGTTGAGGCGTATCTTTTGGCATTTGAACGCACAGCAGAAAGAGAAAAATGGCCGACAGTTGAGTGGGCGAGTATACTTGCGCCATTTCTTAGTGGTGAACCTCAGAAGGCCTACTTTGATTTAGAGCCAGCACAAGCCAGTGACTATGAGAAATTGAAAGCAGAAATCCTTGCACGCCTGGGGGTGACTTCGGCAGTCCGTGCACAAAGATTCCATTCCTGGATGTTTTCATCTCATAATGCTGCAAGATCCCAGATGTTCGACCTTATACACCTTGCCAGGAAGTGGCTGCAACCAGAGGTTAATTCAGCTACCAAAATAGTGGAACTACTGGTGATGGACCGGTTTCAGCGTGGATTACCTGCTTCCCTGCGGCGGTGGGTTAATCAAGGTGATCCTCAAACAGCGGATCAGTTGATTGTATTGGTTGAAAGATTTATAGCTTCAGGAGAAGTTTTGCAACAATCTTCAATGGATCAGCCCCACAATCCCAAGTCCCAGAGCTCTACAAGAACTGGTAAGACTGTTCAGGGGATAAAGGGGATAAGAGAGCAGCAGGTGTATAGGAAAAACACCAGAGACATTTCCCCAGGAATTAAGGAAACATTTAAATATAACCAACCTGTAAGATGTTTTAAATGTAATGAGGTTGGGCATATTGCTAGAGACTGTGATAAAGATGAATTTATGGACTGTAATGTTGCACATTCACTATTGTCTAATAGCAACAGCTCTGTTAATAATGATTCCCATTGGTGTACTGTGACGGTTAATGGTAAAGTGTCTAGGGCTTTGCTTGATTCAGGAAGTATGGTCACACTAGTGGCTAAATCTTTAGTACCAGATGCAGTATTAGATTATGGGGAAAAAATGGGAATTATCTGTGTTCATGGAGATAAACGGGAATATCCTACAGCTGAGGTGGAGATTGAGACTCAGTGTGGTAAATTAAAATATTGCGTTGGTGTAGTACCAAATTTAGCCCATGAGGTGGTGATAGGGAGAAATTTTCCAAAATTTCTGGAGTTATGGGAATCTCCAGAAATATGTCAAACTTCTGATATTTATGTATCTCCTTTCTCTGAAACTGATTTTGAAGGGGGTTCCATTGAAAAGGAGAAAAATAAGATTTATTGCCCTATGCCTGTATTAGTAGGTGATCAACCTTCTCAGAGTAATGAAGTACCAAGTACTAGCTTGGAAAATATTGATGATTTGATAGATCTGGTTGGTGGCCCTGGTAATTTTAAAAAAGCCCAAAGGGAGGATCCAACATTGGTAGAGGCAAGAAATAATATCAGGGTTATAAATTATGTTAATTACAAAGCAAGTCAGCCAGGGAGAAGGAAACCTGAGCAAATATATCATATAAATCTGGTAAAACCTACAGAACTCCCTGTCACTGAACCAGAGGTAAATATATCGGAAACCCTATCTGTACATCAGAAGAGAGAGGTCAAGGATTTTATTAGAATGAACAAAGAGGTATTTTCTGTGGTACCGGGAAAAACTAATGTTATTAAGCATGACATAATAACAGAACCAGGGAAGAAGGTCTGCCTTAAACCCTATAGGGTCCCTGAGGCTCGTAGAAAGGCTATTAAACTGGAGGTAGAAAAAATGTTAAAGCTTGGGGTAATTGAGGAATCACAAAGTGAGTGGAACAGTCCAATCGTGCTTGTTCCAAAGCCGGATGGTTCATTAAGGTTCTGTAATGACTTTCGTAAGCTTAATTGTGTTTCCAAATTTGACACCAACCCAATGCCTAGGGTAGATGAGTTGATAGAAAGGCTAGGAAAAGCACGTTATCTCACTACAATTGATTTAGCGAAAGGGTATTGGCAGGTGCCTCTCACTAGTCAAGCAAAGGAAAAGACAGCTTTTTCAACCCCAGAGGGCTTATTTCAGTATACGGTGTTGTCATTTGGTTTACATGGGGCCCCGGCAACATTCCAGAGGATGATGGATAGAATTCTGAAACCCCATGTTCGTTATGCGGCAGCATATTTGGATGATGTTATAATTTATAGTACAGATTGGGAATCCCATCTTCCAAAAGTTCAAGCAGTACTTGATGCAATACGGTCCGCTGGGTTAACTGCCAATCCTGCAAAATGTACCGTTGGTTTACAGGAAGCTAAGTACTTGGGTTATACTATTGGTAGAGGATTAGTTAAACCTCAGACAACAAAAGTAGAGGCCATACAGAACTGGCCACAGCCTCTAACTAAAAAACAAGTAAGAGCATTTATTGGGATAACTAGTTATTATAGAAGGTTTATCCCGAATTTCGCTACAATTGCGGCACCCTTGACAGATCTAACAAAAGCAAGGGCCCCAATTATGATAAAATGGTCCCCAGAAGCAGAACAAGCTTTTAAGCATTTGAAAGATGCCCTTTGTGCCCATCCAGTTTTGGTAACCCCCAATTTCGATAAAGATTTTATTGTACAGACAGATGCCTCTGATGTTGGTTTGGGAGCAGTTCTCTCGCAGGAGTGTCAGGGAGAAGAGCATCCTGTCCTTTTCCTAAGCAGAAAACTTATTCCACAGGAAAAGAACTATTCTATAGTGGAGAAAGAATGCCTTGACATTAAGTGGGCTTTAGAGACCCTTAGGTACTATCTGTTGGGAAGAAAATTTAAATTAATAACAGATCATGCTCCTCTCACATGGATGAGTCAGAATATGGAAACAAATTCAAGGGTTACTAGGTGGTTTCTTAGCTTGCAACCCTTCAATTTTACTGTTGAGCACAGGGCCGGTCTTTTACAGGGCAATGCTGATGGTTTGTCTCGGGTACATTCATTGATGTCCATGGTCGCTCAACCCACTGGGTGTGAGCTGGGGGGGAGGATATGTGACAGAAAGCAAGGCCTGGTTATAAATGGAAGATATTTAAGACCAGGCATTGTACATGCTATTTCTCCTTTCAGTTAAAACCCCAGGGAGAAAGAGTGTGTATTTGATTATCCCAGACAGCTGTGAAGCTGTCCAGCAGCTAATCACAGGTGTGGCTAATTAGAAGTTGTGAGGGTTTAAATAGCAGCCTCACTTAGGCCTTGAGAGAGAGATATACAGCTACAGAAGCTGGTGTGTGTGTTTGTTACACTGTGTAAAAGACTTTTGTTCCTGTGAACTGTAAAAGGACATTATTTTTGCAAAGCACTTGTGGAATGCTGTGAAGTGCTGAGACACATTTAAAAGTACGTAACTTTGCTGCAGAGGAAGGATTTCCCTCTTTTGAAAATGAACTGCCTGTTTGTTATTGCTGTGAAAAATAAAGCCTTTTAAACTACAGTGGATTGTCCTGTGCTGCATTTGTGCCCTAGAAGACCGTGGTTAAAAGTGGTCCCTGTTACACTATATATATATATATATATATATATATATATATATATATATATATATATATATATATATATATGAGATGGTATTTTGTACTATATATATATATATATATATATATATATATATGTGTGTGTGTTTATTTATGTATATATTTCTGTAAATACATATATACAGATATAAATACACATGTACACACATATAGACATATACTTTATGTAGGAGTGGGTAAATGGGAACTTCCCTTTAGAGCCTATTATCTTGTTAAAGGACCAGTGTGGGGAAAAAGAGATTGCACTGTCTAATACAAGTCTACAATTAGTAGTGGCACAATAATTAGATCTTATCCATTCTTTAACTTTAAGTAAAGGGGCGGTGTATTCTTCCAATGATAGCATATTTCAATCAAAATGTAGCAGGAGTATTTTTCGATAATAAAATAAAATATACAATATACAACAATAGACCATATTATTATGGAAAATATAAAACTAATGGGCAAGCTATTTGAAGTCAGCAGTCTAGATTATTAGTCCTTCCTAGTTTCACTGCACAAATGTATCAATATAGGATTTTAGAACTATTGTGGAAGTTAGTTAAGCCCCATTATTAGGAATAAAATAAAATAAAAGTAAACATGCTGTATGTAGACAAGCAAAAATAACATATAAAAGAGATGTCTGCTAAATAGAAAGAAAGACAAATCATATTTTTTCCCCAACTGACAATGTATTAATAAACATTATACAGCCACCAAAAAGATGTTCACTACAAATTGAAATAAGTGATAATTTTCAAATTAGCCCAGACTGGCCATTTTATCCGTTTGTATGTTCGCTTGAGCTACAAAAGTTCCAGGGACCTTGAAAAATGTAAAATATGGAAATCCATATATAATATCAAAATAAGAGGCTGTCAGGTTACTTTTAGTTCATATTGAGGGATCATCATTTCCCAGAACTGCGTTAGCAGGGAGTCGTTTTATCTGTATTGGGTTTCACTAGGAGACATAGTTGTGTGCCTGGTATTCAAAACTGATATTAGCTCGTTTTGTAGATGATAAGACAGTGTTTTGTAAATTGTGAATGACACATTTTGTATGGGTGTCTTCTACAAAGAGCTGCTGTGTTTGTCTTCCACCTGCGAGATGCAGCAAGATCGAAGTTGCAATTGCTTGATGATCTCTGAAAAACTGTACAATAGAGGTGATATCACCTTAAAGGGACACTGAACTCAAATTTTTTTCTTTTGTGATTTAGATACAGCATGACATTTTAAGCAACTTTCTAATTTACTCCTATTGTCAAATTTTCTTCATTCTCTTGGTATCTTTATTTGAAATGCAAGAATGTAAGTTTAGATGCCGGCTCATTTTTGGTGAACAACCTGGGTTGTTCTTGCTGATTATTGGATAAATTCATCCACCAATAAAAACTGCTGTCCAAAGTACTAAACAAAAAAAAAAAAGCTTAGATGCCTTCTTTTTCAAATAAAGATAGCAAGAGAATGAAGAAAAATTGTTAATAGGAGTAAATTAGAAAGTTGCTTAAAATTGCATGCTCTATCTGAATCACGAAAGAAAAAAATTATATTCAGTGTCCCTTTAAATTAATGATATTGTAACAGGTATGTTGAAGTATCAACTGCCTGACAAGGTGTGTTAGGGTGCTGTTCAGTGTTATGGTAGAATTTTGATCTTGTATAGGCTCTCCATGCGCTTCTCATAGCTGACCTGCATCAACCAACATCTCTCCATTAGGATTGTCCCTACAAGGAAAGATTCCATATTCTCTGTCTTGTATTGTTGATGAGTGCCTGTGGATACCTCACTCTAGTATATACAGCATATTGCGCTAACATTTTAGATAATGTTAATCTAATCAAAGCACTAGATCTTGTCCCCACATTATTACAGATGATGTTTTTTTTACTGGTTACCTAAAAATCTAGGCACAATTTTAACGTTGGGGCAATAATGGTGCGCGCAATGATCCAAAGGTGTCTGGTGACCCGTGTTAACGAAAGGGGTTCTTGGCCTAGTTTGTAGCAGCCGCTATAGGCTTCGGTAGTCTGTTCAGCTGCTCCAGAATCATAAATACAGCAGATTTAGTAGCCATAATATCCACAAAGTGTTTTCCTTTTAAAGGATATCCTTTATTTTATGGATGCTTTTTTTAAAGTCAATAATTGGCAGATTATTTAATTTTCTTCAGGAGCTCTTGTGACTGCTCAGAGTCCCTACACGGACACACCCCTCCTCTGTTTCTTTTATAATTAATGGACTAAACACTTCTATATGATGTCCTTTTTGATAAATGGTATAACACTAAAATGGATTTCTAAATTTGGATTTACTATCTTGCTGAATGTTATTTATAAGAAAACTAATGCTGGAGATCATCTCTTTTGTCCTGCAAGTTATTTCTTAATAGAGACAATCGATCATGATGGGTCCAAAGGTTGGAACTGTTTTCTGATGTTAGTTCCAAATTCCGTTTCTTCTACAATATACGACGAGTCCACGGATTTCATCCTTACTTGTGGGATATTATCCTCCTGCAAACAGGAAGTGGCAAAGAGCACCACAGCAGAGCTGTATATATAGCTCCTCCCTTCCCCTCCACCCCCAGTCATTCTCTTTGCCTGTGTTATACTAGGAAGAGGTAAAGTGAGGTGTTAGTTTTATTTTCTTCAATCAAGAAGTTTTTTATTTTAAATGGTACCGGTATGTACTATTTTCCTCAGGGGGTTATGGAAGAAGATTTCTGCCCTGAGGTTGATGATCTTGGCAGCTGTAACTAAGATCCACACTGGTTCCCACGAGACTTCTGAAGGTTTCATGCTACAAGCAGCATTGAGGTATGTGCAGCCCTTTATTTCTGAGGAGACTTGATATATCAGAACTGGCTGGCATTTATTTCCCTGTATGGGAATGGGGTAAGCAGTAAACCTGTTATACAGAGGGGTGTTACTGGAGTCCCTTGTTTTTTATTTCTTGCTAGGTTGACATTATAGGTTGACATTATAAGGGCATTATATGACACTATGGGAAAGGCACAAAGAAAAACGGTTCATAGAGTTTTCATTTTTGCATATAACCAGTATGACTTGCTGGGATGTGTTTTGGGGTGTATTTTGTTCCACTTAGCTTGTGTGTAAAACCGCTTCACCATGCGGTTGTGTTTGGGCCTACTGCGGCATCGGCCATAAGGGGCGGGGCTTGTTTTTGCACGCTCAGATGCGCACTTCCTTCTGACTAAGAAGCAGCAAGCAGTAACTCCGGTTGCTCCTGGACAGTGTATCTCTGGTCCAGAGTGTTGGCAAGTCATTTCGAAGTACCCTGGGGGCAGGTAGGTGGTGTAGGGCGTATTTTGGGTGTAATCTGACTTTTTTCAGATATTAGTTACTTTAAAGCCTTATTTCTCCCCTTACTACTGGGGTGCAGTAATTTTTGGATAAACCAACGAGTTTAAGTTAATTTTTGAGACAAATTAATGTTATTTAAGCAGTTTTGGAAAAAATGTTCACTTTTTATTTATTAAAGGCGCAGTACACGTTTTTCAAAAATGTATTTAAAGCAATAAATAAAGTGTTTAAACGACTTCTTTGGTTATTACAAGTCTGTTCAACATGTCTGACATTGAGGAATCTCATTGTTCTATGTGTTTAGAAGCTATTGTGGAACCCCCTCTTACATTGTGTACCTCTTGTACTGAAAAGGCCTTACATTGTAAAGACCATATTTTAGGATATGCCATCCAATTCTCCCCAAGTGTCACAACCTTTAACGCCCACACAAGCGACGCCAAGTACCTCTAGTGTTTCTAATTCCTTTACTCTGCAGGAGATGGCTGCAGTTATGTCAACTACCCTTACAGAGGTATTATCTAAATTACCAGTGTTACAGGGTAAACATAGTAGGTCAGGTATTAATGTGAATACTGAATCCTCTGATGCTTTATTAGCTATTTCCGATGTTCCCTCACAGTGTTCTGAGTTGGGGGTCAGGGAATTGCTGTCTGAGGGAGAGTTTTCAGACTCAGGGAATGTGTTACCTCAGACAGATTCGGACGTTACGTCCTTTAAATTTAAGCTTGAACACCTCCGCCTGTTACTTCGAGAGGTTTTAGCGACTCTGGATGATTGTGACCCTATTGTGATACCACCAGAGAAATTGTGTAAGATGGACAAATATCTAGAGGTGCCTACTTACACTGATGTTTTTCCGGTTCCTAAAAGAATTTCGGAAATTATAAAAAAGGAATGGGATAGACCAGGTATACCGTTTTCTCCCCCTCCAAATTTTAAGAAAATGTTTCCCATATCAGACACCATTCGGGACTCGTGGCAAACGGTCCCTAAGGTAGAGGGAGCTATATCTACCCTGGCTAAGCGTACAACTATACCCATCGAGGACAGTTGTGCTTTCAAAGACCCTATGGATAAAAAGTTAGAGGGTCTTCTAAAGAAATTATTTATTAATCAGGGTTTTCTTTTACAACCTACGGCTTGCATTGTTCCGGTAACTACTGCAGCAGCTTTTTGGTTTGAGGCTCTGGAAGAGTCTCTAAAAGTTTTGACTCCGTTAGATGACATTTTGGATAGAATTAAAGCTCTCAAGCTAGCTAATTCTTTCATTACTGATGCTGCTTTTCAAATTGCTAAATTAGCAGCAGAAAAAGCATGATTTGCTATTCTAGCGCATAGAGCATTATGGCTCAAATCTTGGTCTGCTATTCACTTTTCGGGCCTGAATTGAAGGAAATCATTTCTGACATTACTGGAGGCAAAGGCCATGCCCTACCTCAGGATAAGTCTGTTAAGATGAGGGGTAAACAAAATCATTTTCGCTCCTTTCAGAATTATAAAGGAGGACCCTCTGCTTCCTCTTCCTCCACAAAGCAGGAAGGGAATTTTGGCCAATCTAAGTCAGTCTGGAGACCCAACCAGACTTGGAATAAAGGTAAACAATCCAAGAAGCCCGCTGCTGCTACAAAGACAGCATGAAGGGACGGCCCCTGATCCGGGACCGGATCTAGTAGGGGGCAGACTGTCTTTCTTTGCCCAGGCTTGGGCAAGAGATGTTCAGGACCCCTGGGCGCTAGAAATAGTGACCCACAGTTATCAATTGCAATTCAAGGATTTTCTCCCAAGAGGGAGATTTCATCTTTCAAGATTATCTGCAGACCAGATAAAAAGAGAGGCGTTCTTACGCTGTGTAAAAACCTTTTTACCATGGGAGTAATTTGTCCTGTTCCAAGATCGGAACAGGGACAGGGGTTCTACTCAAATCTATTCGTGGTTCCCAAAAAAGAGGGTACTTTCAGACCCATCTTAGATCTCAAGTGTCTAAACAAGTTTCTCAGAGTCCCAGCGTTCAAAATGGAGACTATACGAACAATCTTACCAATGATCCAGGAGGGTCAATATATGACTACCGTGGACTTGAAGGATGCATACCTTCATATTCCTATCCACAAAGATCATCATCAGTTTCTAAGGTTTGCCTTCCTGGACAAACATTATCAGTTCGTGGCTCTTCCCTTCGGGTTGGCCACAGCACCCAGAATCTTCACAAAGGTTCTAGGGTCTCTTTTAGCGGTTCTCAGACCACGAGGCATAGCAGTGGCGCCTTATCTGGACGATATTCTGATCCAAGCGTCAACGTATCAATTGACAAAATCTCACACGGACACAGTGTTGTCTTTCCTAAAAACTCACGGTTGGAAAGTGAACACAGAAAAAAGTTCACTAGTTCCACAGACAAGGGATCCTTTCTTGGGAACTCTGATAGACTCGGTAGCCATGAAAATATTTCTGATGGAGGTCAGAAAGTCAAAGATTCTAAATACTTTCCGAGCACTTCAGTCCATTCCTCGGCCATCAGTGGCTCAGTGTATGGAGGTAATTGGATTAATGGTAGCGGCAATGGATATCATTCCGTTTGCTCGCTTTCATCTCAGACCACTGCAGCTGTGCATGCTCGGACAGTGGAATGGGGATTATGCGGATTTATCTCCTCAGATAAATGTAGATCAAGAAACTTTCTTCTTTGGTGGTTGTCGCCGGATCATCTGTCCCAGGGGACTTGTTACCGCAGACCCTCGTGGGTGATAGTGACAACGGCCTTCTGGGCTGGGGTGCAGTTTGGAATTCCCTGAAGGCTCAGGGTGTTTGGACTCAGGTGGAGTCTCTACTTCCATTCAATATTCTGGAACTGAGAGCAATATTCAATGCGCTTCCGGCATGGCCTCAGTTGGCTTCGGCCAAATTCATCAGATTCCAGTCGGACAACATCACGACTGTGGCCTATATCAATCATCAGGGGGGAACAAGGAGTTCCTTAGCGATGAGAGAAGTATTCAAGATAATCCGATGGGCGGAGGCCCACTCTTATCTGTCATCCCAGGAGTAGAGAACTGGGAAGCGGATTTTCTAAGTCGACAGACCTTTCATCCGGGGGAGTGGGAACTCCACCCGGAGGTATTTGCCTCATTGATTCACCGATGGGGCAGACCGGAATTGGATCTGATGTCATCTCGACAGAATGCCAAGCTCCCAAGATATGGATCCAGGTCGAGGGATCCTCAGGCCGAACTGATAGATGCCTTGGCAGTGCCTTGGTCGTTCAGCCTAGCTTATGTGTTTTTACCATTTCCTCTCCTTTCATGCGTGATTGCTCAAATCAAACAGGAGAGAGCTTCAGTAATCCTGATAGCGCCGCCTGCGTGGCCACGCAGGACTTGGTATGCGGATCTAGTGGCCATGTCCTCTCTGCCACCGTGGAAACTTCCTTTGAGACAGGACCTTCTCATTCAGGGTCCTTTCCATCATCTAAATCTAATTTCTCTGCAGCTGACTGCGTGGAGATTGAACGCTTGATTTTATCGAAGCGAGGATTCTCTGATTCAGTCATCAATACTTTGATACAGGCTAGAAGGCCTGTCAATAGAAAAATCTATCATAAGATATGGCGTAAATATCTTTATTGGTGTGAATCCAAGGGTTACTCATGGAGTAAGGTTAGGATTCCTAGGATTCTGTCTTTTCTCCAAGAAGGATTGGAGAAGGGTTATCAGCAAGTTCCTTAAAGGGACAAATTTCTGCTTTGTCTATTTTACTTCACAAATGATTGGCAGATGTGCCAGATGTTCAGTCTTTTTGTCAGGCTCTATCTAGAATTAAGCCTGTATTTAGACCTATTACTCCTCCCTGGAGTTTGAATTTAGTTCTTCATGTTCTTCAAGGGGTTCCGTTTGAACCCATGCATTCCATAGATATTAAATTATTATCTTGGAAAGTACTGTTGCTATTTCTTCTGCTCAAAGAGTTTCTGAGCTTTCAGCGTTACAGTGTGATTCGCCTTATCTCATTTTTCATTCTGATAAGGTGGTTTTATGTACCAAACCTGGATTTCTTCCTAAGGTGGTTTCAAATAAGAATTTTAATCAGGAAATTGTTGTTCCTTCCTTATGTCCTAACCCTTCTTCTAAGAAGGAGTGTATGTTGCATAATTTGGACGTAGTCTGTGCCTTAAAGTTTTACTTACAGGCAACTAAGGATTTCCGTCAATCATCTTCATTATTCATTGTTTATTCTGGAAAGTGTAGGGGTCAGAAAGCTACGGCTACCTCTCTTTCTTTTTGGCTGAGAAGTATCATACACCTGGCATATGAGACTGCTGGACAGCAGCCTCCTGAAAGAATTACGGCTCATTCTACTAGGGCTTTGGCTTCCACATGGGCCTTTCAAAACGATGCATCTGTTGAACAGATTTGTAAGGCTGTGACTTGGTCGTCCCTTCATACTTTTTCCAAATGTTACAAATTTGATACTTTTGCTTCTTCTAAGGCTGTTTTTGGGAGGAAAGTTCTTCAAGCAGTGGTGCCTTCCGTTTAGGTCTCTGTCTTGTCCCTCCCTTTCATCCGTGTCCTGTTGCTTTGGTATTGTATCCCACAAGTGAGGATGAAATCCGTGGATTAGTCGTATCTTGTAGAAGAAAAGGAGATTTATGCTTACCTGATAAATTGATTTCTTCTACGATACGACAAGTCCACAGCCCTCCCTGTCAATTTAAGACAGATTATAGTTTTTTATTATTTACAACTTCAGTCACCTCTGCACCTTTTAGCTTTTCCTTTCTCTTCCTATAACCTTCGGCCGAATGACTGGAGGGGAAGGGAGGAGCTATATATACAGCTCTGCTGTGGTGCTCTTTGCCACTTCCTGTTAGCAGGAGGATAATATCCCACAAGTAAGGATGAAATCTGTGGACTCGTCGTATCGTAGAAGAAATCAATTTATCAGGTAAGCATAAATTTCCTTTTTGCTATTCATTTCTGTTTTTTTAAAAAGATGATGAAGTTTTTGTATTTTTTTTTTTTTTTTAAATAGGGTAACTATCTACTTTCTCAAACTTCTCTCTTTTGTTACCATCATATCTATATTTATTTCAGCTATTAAATCTCATAGTTTGTGTTTATATTTTAGCATTTAATTAAGTGTAATTTTTTCCTAAAAATTGCTGAGCATTGTGCTGGCCCAAATCTTAGAAAATGTCCAGGCCACAAATAAAAAAAATAAAAAAAACCTATCCAAAAAGATGATTGGTAGGGCTGGAATTTAAGTGTCTGTCCTGGTGCCAATTTTTAAAAGTATTTGTTCTAAGCTATTCTAGATTTGCTGTGTAAATTTCCTCATGGAGTAAGTAATGTTCAATTACATATTTTTAATGTAACTTCTCCTCAGACCAGTCTTTTAATTAGTGATCTTTGTCAAGACCACTAATTTGATGTAATAGAAGCTTGAATGCTTATTTATTCATGTAATTTATAGTGAGATCCTGCATCTTAGACTTAACCTTTATAGACGACCACAAGCTTTGCAGATGTGTGCTTTATCATAGCCACAGTCATTTGAATTAATCATCTGTGGTCAGGTAGAAATATATCTCACAGATAACCAATCCATGCACACAGATATTAGAGTCAATGCTTTCCTGAAGAAGCATTTAGTCAAAGTAAAGGGATATTAATGCCTTATAAGTATACTTTATTCAAAAATGTAATTTTTGCAGATTTTAGTATATAAATTTACATGGAATAAATCAAATATCATCAGTGAAGTGATGGAGGTACTCCAGCCTCTCTGGAGAAAGTAGAACAAAAGCAGCAAAACACATAATGTGAGCATATAGAAATGTTGTTTTATTATAAGGTAATACGATGATCACCCGATTTATTGACTGAAACCACAAAAGCAGGAGATGCATTTCAGATGCCAAGTAGAGTTAAGCTGGTAACAACTCTGAGTATGTCATAACATTTACTGGCGAACTTGGAAGAGTCAGACTCAGTAGAGTAGTCATTTGATATGCAAGAAGTCAGAACAGGGTAGTTATTCTGAAGCCAAACATCAAAATAAAATGAGTAGCCATTCCTAACTGGAGGAAGAGTTCCGAAAGTCTTCAGCTAGTAAATCAGTCCTCAACTTGCAGTACAGGTGGGGGTAAGACAGGTATCAGGAGTCAAAGAACATACAAAGGTAAAAAACCAGAGGGGCATGCTGGAAAGAAGATGGCCAAGGCCTCCATAAGAAATAACCAACCACTAAACAAGTATAGGAAGGAGCCTTTTAACACACCCAGAAAACAGAAAAGGCACTTCCAACAAAGATAATACAAGTAGTGCTATCCTTAGTACACATTGCATATACTACATCTCATACAGGTCATATAACGCATGCAGGGATGCCGGGCACTCCCTTAGCATGGCCCAGACTCCAGCAAAAGGAGCCCTCTTCACTTTAGTGCGTCCCGAGGACCTCTCATCAATCCTGAATGTAAAAGTAGCTCAGATCCTACCATACTTCATTTATTTTCACATTGAATTTAATAACCTTTTAAATGTTCCCTCATCCTTCTCTCCTGAGAACAATGCGTATAGCTGTCTCTCACCTGTTTATATAGGGGGGCTATTTGATGCAATAGGATTTACAAAAAAAGGTAACATTTTAAGATTTTTTAATAAATAACAATGGTAAATATACACATTTCACTCATAGACCAACCTAGAATATTTATGTCACTGTAAATAGTCTGGCTAACATGTATGTTTACTTCATTTTGTACATGTTTGTGTTAGATTTTTATCATGTAAATGATTTTTGTTTAAGTACTAGTTCCTCTAATGGATTAATTAGCATTTTTACAAAATTTGACATCATTATTAGAAGAAATGACAATTTTAGACTTGAACTTACCTTTAATATTTATATTAAAAATATTCATTAAATGTATTTGTTTTTAGTAAAATGACCATGGGTTCACACATAGTTGTTGAATAGGAACAGGAGCTAAATGTAGTTATCTAAATATATAGAGGACAAAAGAGACATACACTGTGGCCTTTAATAGAACAATGTAGACTTGTAATGAGTCAGACAATAAGGAAATTAAACAGAAAGCACACTCAAAAAAGTAGTGTCTATGATTAACAAGCGTTTGATGTTGCGCAATAAAATATAGAAATTTATAAGCAGGAACTGTGATTCATCTGTTATATATTTTTCACATAATGTTAATGATTATTATATTAGATAGTTAACACTATTAAAATACAACATGTGAGTTACATATTTAGAGCCAGATTACGAGTGGAGCGCTAACAGTTACGCACAAGTGAAAAGGGGTTTGTCACAGGTGTTTGCGAACGGCGGGTTTTTTTTGCTCATATTACAAGTTGAAAGTAAATGCGATCGCTTGAGCGCAATTGAAGTTAATGCTCGTCAGGATAGTGCGTCCTCAGAGCTCTGGTTAAGTGTTTCACACTATGCACAAAAAAGTTATAAGGGCTTAAAGATATGAGGTATCAAGCAAATGGCTTTAACATTGAGATACATATATACATATGTCTAAAGATACATATGTACACACACACATATAAATATATATATATATATATATATACAGTATATATACAAAACACGGGTGGGGTCAGCACTCTCAGGCCGGACCGGGTACACATCCTATGACCCTGTAACATGCACAGCCCAGGTCTGTCTGGGGTTAACTGCCTTTGACTCTGGTGACAGTGCAGCTTCCTTAAAGTGCTGTTTTGCACCCAGGGCTGTGCATGTTACAGGGTCATAGGATGTGTACCCGGTCCGGCCTGAGAGTGCTGATCCCACCCGTGTTTTGTATATGTTTGGGGAGATTACATTGCTGCTTTTTATCTTATTTGAGAGCTTGTGAGTGAGTGCTGGACTTTCTCTGTGTGCTATATTAATGTATTATTTTTTTGTACTTTTCCCTGTTTGGGCCTTGCACCCAGCCCTGTCTGGGGTTACCTGCCTGTGACTCTGGTGACAGTTCAGCTTCCTGAGAGTGCTGTTTTGCACCCAGGGCTGTGCATGTGGGGAGATTACATAAGCCTGTGCACCCTCCATTTTTTTCACAGTTGTTTGATTGTGTGTACCCGGTCCGGCCTGAGAGTGCTGACCCACGCGTGTTTTGTATATGTTTGGGGAGATTACATAAGCCTGTGCACCCTCCATTTTTTTCACAGTTGTTTGATTGTGAGCCTGCATTGTATGGCTGTTTAGGGACCCAGGTTTTTTTGGAAGAGACCTTGACAAGGTACCTGGGCTTTTCCCATTTGGCCAGATGCGGTAACTAACTCTTCCATTGCTGCTTTTTATCTTAGTTGAGAGCTTGTGAGTGAGTGTTGGACTTTCTCTGTGTGCTATATTAATCTATTATTTTTTTGTAATTTTCCCTGTTTGAGCCTTGCACCCAGCCCTGTCTGAGGTTACCTGCCTGTGACTCTGGGGACAGTGCAGCTTCCTGAGAGTGCTGTTTTGCAAAGAGAACGGATAGTATCCAGCACTTCAACCCAGGAACCAGGGGACCAAAGCAAGTAGCTGCCAACTTGCAAAAAACAGTATAAAATACAGACAAGGTGGTCTCCTTATAATATTCCTTCTTTATTTGTGAACATGAGGAACAGTTCCTCATGTTCACAAATAAAGAAGGAATATTATAAGGAGACCACCTTGTCTGTATTTTAGTGCTGTTTTGCACCCAGGGCTGTGCATGTTACAGGGTTATAGGATGTGTACCCGGTCCGGCCTGAGAGTGCTGACCCCTCCCGTGTTTTGTATATGTTTGGGGAGATTACATAAGCCTGTGCACCCTTCATTTTTTTCACAGTTGTTTGATTGTGAGCCTGCATTGTGTGGCTGTTTAGGGACCCAGGTTTTTGGAAGAGACCTTGACAAGGTACCTGGGCTTTTCCCATTTGGCCAGATGCGGTAACTAACTCTTCCATTGCTGCTTTTTATCTTAGTTGAGAGCTTGTGAGTGAGTGCTGCACTTTCTCTGTGTGATATATATATATATATATATATATATACATTGGAGACCTTTGCAGTTAAGTAAATGAAAACATGTAAAAACATATTTATGCAATATTCATATTTAGTAAAGTGTTATACTGCGTATTTACTGTAAATATTTCACATTTAAATTTTCTGCACATAGCAGAATATGGTCTATGTAATTATAAATAGATATTCCTACCTATATATCTGTATATAGATATAGCTATATATTGTACCAAATTAATATCAGAAATATATAGAAATGTGTATTTATGAGTAAATAGAATATATTCTGCTATGTGAAGAACATTGGAATGTGAAATATTAATATTTTCATGTTGTGTAAGAGCTTTTGAGAATATGCAATCAGGTTTGCACGTGAGTAGGGTGTTTTTGCTCCATTGTTTTCTGTGGGGGAATACGTTATCGCACGCTCGATATTCTAAGTTTGACTTTTTATGCTCGTCAAGTTAGTGTGCAAACTTTCAACTTGTAATTCAGGCACTACCGGATGCATGCAAAAAGTTTACTTCTAGCGGAGTTAGCTCTCGAGCGGGAGCATTAAATACCACTCCACTTGTAATCTGGCCCTTACTGTGTAATATATTATTAATAATATGTGGTGTTGTAGGATCAAACACTAGATGAATCAATGGCATATCCATATATATTGCTATATTTTATATAACATCATATTCATTTGCCAAAATTGAATTAAAGGGGCATGAAGTCCAAAGCATTTCTTTCATGATTCAGATAGAAAATACAATTAAAAAAAACTAACCTTCCTGCTTTTCAACAAAAGATAACAAGAAAACAAAGAAAATTGGATAATAGAAGTACATTGAAAAGTTGTTTAAAATTGTATGTTCTATCTGAATGGGTTTTATGTCCCTTTAAATACTAATGAAATACATGGTTTACGTGTCTGTAAATGAGGTATATAGCTATAAGTTAAAATTCTGAAAATTAAATAAAATGCAAAAGTAATAATATATTAGTAGATCTCAAACTTGAGGTTTTTACATAAAATGTTTAATTATGAGTAATGGAACAACTTTGCTATATATCTTCAATAACTATTTTGCCCCTTTTTCATATAATTTAGCTCTGAAAAGTGAATATTTTCTTATCTCCAGAACTTAAAATGCACCCTGCTGACACAGTTTCCCCAAATTGGTTTAACTCAAATTAAATGCAAAATAAAGCATTGTATAGTAACACTAGTGGTAAAACACGTGTACACAGGCCAAAATGTTTAATGAAAGAAATATACCTATCCATCTATCCCTATCCCTCTGTCCCTATCCCCCTGTCCCTCTGTCCCTATCCCTCGGTCCCTATCCCTCTGTCCTGCTACCCTGGTCCCTATCCCTCTGTCCCTATCCCTCTGTCCCTCTTCTGTGGTCCCTATCCCTCTGTCCCTATCCCCCTGTCCCTATCCCTCTGCCCCTGTCCCTCTGTCCCTGTCACTCTGTCCTTGTCCCTCTGTCCCTATCCCTCTCCCTATCCTTCTGTCTCTGTCCCTTTCATGTCTCTATCCCTATCCCTCTGTCCCTATCCCTCTGTCCCTGATCCCCCCTCAAACAGCTCTCTAACCCCCTCTCTAATTATTGCCGCCATCTTAGGTACTAACCCCCTTTTTTTATTCTTTTAAAAAAAAATTTTTTGTAGTGTAGTGGTCCTACTTCCCCCACTTCTGTGATGACCTTTTAGCCCCCCCGCACCCCTTTTATGTAGTGTACCTGTCCCATCCCTCCCTGTTCCTTTAATTTCTGTAGCGTAGGGCCCTGCCACTCCCTCCCCTCCCCTCCCACTCCCTCACCTTCCCTCCCACTCCCTCGCCTTCCCTCCCACTCCCCCTCCCCCCTCTGCTGCTGAGTCGCCCACCAGCCACCTGCCTCCCACCCACACCTCCCGCTGGCACCAGTAAAAGATCGTTACAGACGGTGACACACACAGTGTCACCATCTGTAGCAATAAGGCATCTGCCCTCATATGGAGGTGGAGCACCGATCACACTCCTGCTCCATATGCGGCAGATGCCTGAATCTTCAGGAGCTCCAGCTGTCGGCTGTAACATAACAGCTGAGTGCTGGAGCTTCCTGAAGCTTTGATCAAATCGATAGAATATACATGTGACAGAATGAAAAACAGCATATTTTGGATTCAAAGGTTTGTATCATACGTGTTGAAATTGATTGAATGGTAAAAAGGAAGGCAGAAAAGATGGAAGGTGGGAACTAGGAAAAGGAGGAAAGGAGGGAGGAAGGAATGATGGATGGAAGAAAGAAAGAAAGAAAGGAGAGAAGGAAGGGAAGGAAGGAGGAAGTAATGAAGAAGGGACGGGAGGAACAAAAGAAGTAAGAGAGGAAGGGAAGGAAAGAAGGAAGGGAGGGAGGTAGGAAGTAAGGAAGGAAGGGAGGGAGGGAGAGAGGAAGGAAGGAGAGAAGGAAGGGAGGGAGGAAGGATGGGAGGGAAGGGAAGAGGGATAGGAGGAGGGAAGGAAGGGAGGGATGAATGAGGAAAGAAAGGAAGAAAGGGAGGGTGGAAGGAGGGAGGGAAGGAAGGTGGAAGGAAGGACGGAAGGGAGGAAGGAAGGAAGAGAGGGAGGAGGGAGGGAAGGAAGAAAAAAAGGGAGGGAGTGAGGGAGGAAGGAGGAAAGGAAGGAAGGGAGGAAGGAAGGAGGAAAGGAAAGGAGCAAGGATGAAAGGAAGGGAGGAAGGATGGAGGAAAGAAAGGAAGGAAGGGAGGAAAGAAGGAGAGAGGGAAGCCTGGGAGGAAGGAATGAAGGAGGGAAATAAGAGAGGAAGTATGGAAGGGAGGAAGGATGAATGGAAGGAGGAGAAAAAGGCCTCTCGCCCACACCTCCAGCGGGCACCAGCAGAAGATCGTTACAGACGGTGACACACTTCAGGAGCTCCAGCTCTTGGCTGTAACATAACGGCTGAGTGCTAGAGCTTCCTGAAGCTTTGATCAAATTGATAGAATATACACGTGGCAGATTGAAAAACAGCATATTTTGGATTCAAAGGTTTGTATCATAAGTGTAAAAACTGATTGAATGGTATAAAGGAAGGCAGAAAAGAAGGAAGGTGGGAACTAGGAAAAGGATGGAAGGAGGGAAGGAAGGAAAGACGGACGGAAGGAAGTGTGGAAGGAAGGAAAGACAGAAGGAAGGAAGGAAGGGAGGGAGGGAGGGAGGAAGTAATGAAGGAGGGAAGGAAGGAGAGAAGGGAGGGAGGGAGGAAGGAGGGAAGGAAAGGAAGGTCCCTATCCCTCTGTCCTTATCCCTCTGTCCCTATCCCTCTGTCCCTCTTCTGTGGTCCCTATCCCTCTGTCCCTATCCCCCTGTCCCTATCCCTCTGCCCCTGTCCCTCTGTCCCTGTCACTCTGTCCTTGTCCCTCTGTCCCTATCCCTCTCCCTATCCTTCTGTCTCTGTCCCTTTCATGTCTCTATCCCTATCCCTCTGTCCCTATCCCTCTGTCCCTGATCCCCCCCTCAAACAGCTCTCTAACCCCCTCTCTAATTATTGCTGCCATCTTAGGTACTAACCCCCTTTTTTTATTCTTTTAAAAAAAATTTTTGTAGTGTAGTGGTCCTACTTCCCCCACTTCTGTGATGACCTTTTAGCCCCCCCGCACCCTGTACCCCTTTTATGTAGTGTACCTGTCCCATCCCTCCCTGTTCCTTTAATTTCTGTAGCGTAGGGCCCTGCCACTCCCTACCCTCCCCTCCCACTCCCTCACCTTCCCTCCCACTCCCTCGCCTTCCCTCCCACTCCCCCTCCCCCCTCTGCTGCTGAGTCGCCCACCAGCCACCTGCCTCCCACCCACACCTCCCGCTGGCACCAGTAAAAGATCGTTACAGACGGTGACACACACAGTGTCACCATCTGTAACAATAAGGCATCTGCCCTCATATGGAGGTGGAGCACCGATCGCACTCCTGCTCCATATGCGGCAGATGCCTGAATCTTCAGGAGCTCCAGCTGTCGGCTGTAACATAACAGCTGAGTGCTGGAGCTTCCTGAAGCTTTGATCAAATCGATAGATTATACATGTGACAGAATGAAAAACAGCATATTTTGGATTCAAAGGTTTGTATCATACGTGTTGAAATTGATTGAATGGTAAAAAGGAAGGCAGAAAAGATGGAAGGTGGGAACTAGGAAAAGGAGGAAAGGAGGGAGGAAGGAATGATGGATGGAAGAAAGAAAGAAAGGAGAGAAGGAAGGGAAGGAAGCAGGAAGTAATGAAGAAGGGACGGGAGGAACAAAAGAAGTAAGAGAGGAAGGGAAGGAAGGGAAGGAAAGAGGGAAGGAAGGGAGGGAGGTAGGAAGTAAGGAAGGAAGGGAGGGAGAGAGGAAGGAAGGAGAGAAGGAAGGGAGAGAGGGAGGAAGGATGGGAGGGAAGGGAAGAGGGATAGGAGGAGGGAAGGAAGGAAGGGAGGGATGAATGAGGAAAGAAAGGAAGAAAGGGAGGGTGGAAGGAGGGAGGGAGGGAAGGAAGGTGGAAGGAAGGGAGGAAGGAAGGAAGAGAGGGAGGAGGGAGGGAAGGAAGAAAGAAAGGTAGGGAGTGAGGGAGGAAGGAGGAAAGGAAGGAAGGAAGGGAGGAAGGAAGGAGGAAAGGAAAGGAGCAAGGATGAAAGGAAGGGAGGAAGGATGGAGGAAAGGAAGGAAGGAAGGAAGGGAGGAAAGAAGGAGGGAGGGAAGCCTGGGAGGAAGGAATGAAGGAGGGAAATAAGAGAGGAAGGATGGAAGGGAGGAAGGATGAATGGAAGGAGGAGAAAAAGGCCTCTCGCCCACACCTCCAGCGGGCACCAGCACAAGATCGTTACAGACGGTGACACACTTCAGGAGCTCCAGCTCTTGGCTGTAACATAACGGCTGAGTGCTAGAGCTTCCTGAAGCTTTGATCAAATTGATAGAATATACACGTGGCAGATTGAAAAACAGCATATTTTGGATTCAAAGGTTTGTATCATAAGTGTAAAAACTGATTGAATGGTATAAAGGAAGGCAGAAAAGAAGGAAGGTGGGAACTAGGAAAAGGATGGAAGGAAGGAAAGACGGACGGAAGGAAGTGTGGAAGGAAGGAAAGACAGAAGGAAGGAAGGAAGGGAGGGAGGAAGTAATGAAGGAAGGAGAGAAGGGAGGGAGGGAGGAAGGAGGGAAGGAAGGAAAGGAAGGAAGGAAGGAAAGGAAAGAAGGAAGGAAGGATGAAGGGAAGGAAGAAAGGTAGAAGGGAAAGAGGGAGGGAAGGGAGGGAGAGAGGAGGGAAGGAAGGACACAGTGTCACCATCTGTAATGATCAGGCATCTGCCCTCATATGGAGGCGGAGCACTGATCGTGCTCCTGCTCCATATGTGGCAGATGCCTGAAGCTTCAGGAGCTCCAGCTGAGTGCTGGAGCTTCCTGAAGCTTTGATCAAATCAAGAGAATATACACGTGGCAGAATGAAAAACAGCATATTTTGGATCATAAGTGTTAAAACTGATTGAATGGTAAAAAGGAAGGCAGAAAAGAAGGAAGGTGGGAACTAGGAAAAGGATGGAAGGAGGACAGAAAGAAGGAGGGAAGGGAGGAAGGAGGAATGGAAGGAAGGAAGGGAGGGAGGAAGCAATGAAGGAGGGAAGGAAGGAAGGAGGGAAGGAAGGAGGGAAGGAAAGAAGAAATAGAGGAAGGGAGGAAGAAGGAAGGGAAGGAAGGAGGAATGGAAAGAAGGAAGAGAGGAAGGGAAGGAAAGAAGGAAGAGAGGAAGGATGGATGAAGGGAATTGAGAGAAGGAAGGACACAGTGTCACCGTCTGTAACGATCAGGCATCTGTCCTCATATGGAGGTGGAGCACTGATCGCGGTCCTGCTCCAATTGCCGAAGATGCCTGAAGCTTCAGGAGCTCCAGCTCTCGGCTGTGACATAAAAGTTGAGTGTTGGAGCTTCCTGAAGCTTTGAACAAATTGATAGAATATACACGTGGCAGAATGAAAAACAGCATATTTTGGATTCAAAGGTTTGTATCATAAGTGTTAAAACTGATTGAATGATAAAAAGGAAGGCAGAAAAGAAGGAAGGTGGGAACTAGGAAAAGGATGGAAGGAAGGAAGGAAGGAAGAAAAGACTGACAGAAGGAAAGAGGTAAGGAAGGAAGGAAGGAAGGAAGGGAGGAAGTAAGGAAGTAGGAATGGAAGGAAGGAGGGAAGGAAGGAGGGAAGGAAAGAAGAACTAGAGGAAGGAGGGAAGGAAGAGAGGAAGGGAAGGAAAGAGGGAAGGAAAGAAGGAAGAGAGGAAGGAGGGAAGGATGAAGGGAGGACGGTAGAAGGGAAGGAAGGAGAGAAGGAAGCACACAGTGTCACCATCTGTAATGATCAGGCATCTGCCCTCATATGGAGGTGGAGCACTGATTGCGCTCCTGCTCCATTTGCGGCAGATGCCTGAAGCTTCAGGAGCTCCAGCTCTCGGCTGTAACATAAGTTAAGTGCTGGAGCTTCCTGAAGCTTTGAACAAATTGATAGAATATACACGTGGCAGAATGAAAAACAGCATATTTTGGATTCAAAGGTTTGTATCATAAGTGTTAAAACTGATTGAATGATAAAAAGGAAGGCAGAAAAGATGGAAGGTGGGAACTAGGAAAAGGAGGGAAGGAAGGAAAGACGGATGGAAGGAGGGAAGGAAGGGAGGAAGGAGGGACGGAAGGAAGGGAGGAAGTAAAGAAGGAGGGACAGAAGGAAGGAAGGAGGGAAGGAAAGAAGGAAAAGAGAAAGGGAGGAAGGAAGGAGGGAAGGAAGAAAGAGAGGAAAGAATGAATGGAAGGAAAGGGGGGAGGAAGGAGGGAAGGAAGGATGAAGGGAAAGGAGGAAGGAAGGTAGAAAGGAAGGAGAGAAGAGAGGGAGGGAAGGACAGAGAGAGAGAAAGGGAGGAAGGAATGAGGGTAGGGAGAAAGGAGGGAAGGAAGGATGGGTGGAAGTAAGGAAGGGAGGATGGAGGGAATGAAGGAAGAAAGGGAGGGTGGAAGGAAGGAGGGGAAATGAGGGAGGGATAGAGGAAGGGAGGAAGGAGGGAAGGAAGGGAGGAAGGAGGGACGGAAGGAAAAAAGGAAGAAGGAAAGCAAGGGAGGAAGGAATTTAGGAGGGAAGAAAGGAGGGAAAGAAGGGAGGAAGGAAGGGAGGATGGAAGGAGGAAAGGAAGGATGAAGGGAAGGGAGGAAGATAGAAAGGAAGGAGAGAAGGGAGGGAGGGAAGGAGGAAGGAAGGATGGGAGGCAGGGAGGAAGGAATGAGGGAAGGGAGAAAGGAGGGAAGGAAGGATGGGAGGAAGGAAGGAAGGGAGGGAGGAGGGAAGGAAGGAAGGGAGGAAGGAAGGGAGGGTGGAAGGAAGGAAGGAGAGAAGGGAGGAAGGAAGGAAGGAGGGAAGGAAGAAAGGGAGGGAGGAAGGAGAGAAGGAAGGAGGAAAGGAAGGAAGGAGGAAAGATGGAAGGAAAGTGAGAAAGGAGGGAAGGAAGAAGGGACGCAAGGATGGAAGGAATTAAGGAGGGAAGAAAGGAGGGAAAGAAGGGAGGAAGGAAGGAGGAAGGAAAGGAAGGGAGGAAGGAGGGAGTGAAGAGTAAGGAATGATGACCCTTCACCCTGTTATTTTTTACAGTTTTTATCTATATATGTCTCACAACTGGTGTCAATGACACCAGGAAATCTGTATAATATTATTATTAAATAAAATACTGCTGTAAAGAAAGAAAGGTAGAAGGGGAGGAAGGTGGGAAGGAGATAATGGAGGGAGGGAAGGAAGGAGGTAAGGAAAGAGGTAAGGAGGGACGGGAGGAAGGGAGGATGGAGGGAAGGGAGCGAGGGAAGGGAGGGAGGAAGGAATGAGGGAAGGAAGGAAGAATGGGAGGTAGGGTGGAAGAAAGGGAGGGAGAGTGGAACGAACGGGGAAAGGAAGGAAGAGAGGGAGGGAGGAAGGAGGGAAGGAATGAATGAATGAAGGAGGGAAGGAAGAAGGGAGGATGGAAGGAAGGGAGGATGAAAGGAAGGAAGGAAGAAGGAAAGGAAGGGAGGAAGGAGGGAAAAAATAGTAAGGAATGATGACCTAAACCCTGCTATTTTTTACAGTTGTGTTATCTATATATGTCTCACAACTGGTGTCGATGACACCAGGAAATCTGTATTGGAATAACTATTTAGTCTGGGCAATAAATTAAATATGAAAAATAAGTTTATTAAATAAAATACTGCTGTAACGAAAGATCCTGGGGATGGCAAAGCAGCATGTTACTTAGCTGCTGGTTAACAGGTGCTGCTGTTTCTCAAACACCTGGTGTTTTGTACAGACCTCATATCCCTAAGCATATATATACCCCACTGGCCTCCATTATTTCCATTAAAGAGACATGAAACCCCCCAAAAATGTCATGTTTCAGATAGATCATACAATTGTAAAAAACTTTCCAATTTACTTCAATTAGCAATTTTTTTCCATTACAGAAAGCTAGCTGGACAATAAGGCTGAACCAATACAAAGAGGCATATAGGTGCAGACACCAATCAGCAGCTAGTTCCCAGTAGTGCATTGCTGTTCCTGAGCATACCTAGGTATTTTTTTTCTAACAAAGGATACCAAGAGAACAAAGCAAATTAGATAACAGAAGTAAAATGGAAAGTTGTTTAAAATGGCATGATCTATCTGAATCATGAAAGAAAATTCTGATTTTTTCTATTAGAAAGTATTAATTCAATCCTTGATTCACATAGCATTATGCTAATACAAAATTAAATTATCTGGGTGCTTTTTGTGATTATAAAAAAACAAAATTTATGCTTACTTGATAAATTTCTTTCTCTTGTGGTGTATCCAGTCCACGGGTTCATCCATTACTTGTGGGATATTCTCCTTCCCAACAGGAAGTTGCAAGAGGCCACCCACAGCAGAGCTGTCTATATAGCTCCTCCCCTAACTGCCACCCCCAGTCATTCGACCGAAGACAAGCAAGAAAAAAGGAGAAACTATAGGGTGCAGTGGTGACTGTAGTTTAAAAATAAAAAAACACCTGCCTTAAAGTGACAGGGCGGGCCGTGGACTGGATACACCACAAGAGAAAGAAATTTATCAGGTAAGCATAAATTATGTTTTCTCTTGTAAGGTGTATCCAGTCCACGGGTTCATCCATTACTTGTGGGATACCAATACCAAAGCTTTAGGACACGGATGAAGGGAGGGACAAGGCAGGTACTTAAACGGAAGGCACCACTGCCTGTAAGACCTTTCTCCCAAAAATAGCCTCCAAAGAAGCAAAAGTATCAGATTTGTAAAATTTGGAAAAAAGTATGAAGCGAAGACCAAGTTGCCACCTTACAAATCTGTTCAACAGAGGCCTCATTTTTAAAAGCCCATGTGGAAGCTACCGCTCTAGTAGAATGAGCTGTAATTCTTTCAGGAGGCTGCTGGCCAGCAGTCTCATAAGCCAAACGGATTATGCTTCTTAGCCAAAAAGAAAGAGAAGTTGCCAAAGCCTTTTGGCCTCTCCTCTTTCCAGAGTAGACAACAAACAATGCAGATGTTTGACGAAACTCCTTAGTAGCTTGCAAATAAAACTTTAAAGCACGAACCACGTCAAGATTGTGTAACAGACGTTCCTTCCTTGAAGAAGGATTAGGACACAGTGACGGAACAACAATTTCCTGATTGATATTCCTATTAGATACTACCTTAGGAAGAAACCCAGGTTTGGTACGCAAAACTACCTTATCTGCATGGAAGATCAGATAATGGGAATCACACTGCAAGGCAGATAACTCTGAAACTCTTCGAGCCGAAGAGATAGCTACTAAAAACAGAACTTTCCAAGATAACTAAGAGGGGGTTCCACCATGGCTTCTAAACATATTGAACAAGAAGTTTCCTCTATGTCAGACATGTTTAACAGACTAGTAATGAGACAAGCAAGCTTGGAAAACACTTTAATAAAGGTAAAACAGCAATTAAACAAAAACGTTACTGTGCCTTTAAGAGAAAAAAACTAACACTTAAACTGCAAAACAGTGAAAAAATATAGTAAAGTCTTTGAAATTTTTACAGTGTGTGTAAGGGACTAAAGCAGCATTGCACCCACTTGCAAATGGATGATTAACCCCTTAGGCCCCAAACCGGATTTAAAAAATGTTAAAAGACAGTTGAGCACCCTGCCACAGCTCTGCTGAGGCTCCTACCTGCCCTCAAATACGATTTTGTGCAGAAATAAACCCCTTGTAATGGTCCTCAGGTATCAGAAGACTCCTCTAGGGAAGCTGGATGTCTCAGTCTGAATTAAAACTGCGCATTTAGAGCGCTAAAATAGGCCCCTCCCACCATGTACTGGATGCCAGAGGGGCCTTAAGAAAGTACTCCTAGGAGTATCTGATTAGCCATGTGGAAACTAGGCCCCAAATAAAGAGTTATCTCCCTCAGAGAAAAAAACGTCCTATTTATGAAGTCATGTAAACGTTTTGTCACTAAGTAATATAAGTAATAACATGAGTATTACCCTGTTTTGTAAGCATGATCCCAGTCGCTGTTAAATCACTGCATCAGGCTTACCTCAATATACACAAGGCTCTGTCAGCATTTTCTAGAACTCATTTCATCTCTCTAGAAATAAAAATACTGAACATACCTCAAAGCAGGTAATCTGCAGACCGTTCCCCCAAATGAAGTTGTCCCATACTCTTCAGTTATGTGTGAGAACAGCAGTGGACCTTAGTTACAAACCGCTAAGATCATCAAACCTCCAGGCAGAACTCTTCTTCTAATTTCTGCCTGAGAGTAAAACAGTACAACGCCGGTACCGTTTAAAAATAACAAACTCTTGATTGAAGGTAAAACTACACTAAGTCACCACATATCTCTTGATACTTCCTTTCTTGTCGAGAGTTGCAAGAGAATGACTGGGGGTGGCAGTTAGGGGAGGAGCTATATAGACAGCTCTGCTGTGGGTATCCTCTTGCAACTTCCTGTTGGGAAGGAGAATATCCCACAAGTAATGGATGAACCCGTGGACTGGATACACCTTACAAGAGAAAGAAAATTTTGCTCTTTTTACTTATTTATTTTTCCCTACATAGAGTTATTTAAAGGGACATAAATGTAATTACTATTCAAGTAATATATATACCCAACATAATAATGGAATGCACTTTGAAAAAGAAACATATTAGCAAAAGCTGCCTTAGCCTTTATTTAACTCTAAAATCAATACATTGTGCTTGGGTATGGTGCCAGTCTCAGAGAAAAGGCAGCCACCATTTAATTGCTTACCTGTCAATCAAGTTCATGCATGAAAGAGCAGTTAGCAATCAGTTAACCAATAAAAGCTGCCAATCTCGGAGATTAAAAAAAAGGCTGAAACAATCTGGGGCTGTCAGCATGATAATATGATGTACAAAATACATAAAAGTGACCCCCAAGTTGCCACCAAGAATACAGAAAAGTTTTTTGTGTGTTAATTTGATGAGTTGCACTTTAGCATCTAGTCACCCTCCTGAAACACAAATATGTTTTATTGTTATTAATAATAATAATTAGTCATTAAAAAATATTACAGTAAAAATAAAAATATCTAGTTAGACCATATTAGGGATATGCTAGACTGAGTGGTAATTTATAGAAACAATAAATTGATAGTCTCAACTACAATAGAATTTACTACTCACCATACTACTTTTTTTCCCCAACTTTATTTGTATATACATTTAACAAATTACAAATGTTAACATAGAAGAAAAAACCCCAAAGCAAAGTGAAAAAAAATACAGTTTCAATATACACACATCTTTAAGTATATATATAACAATGAGATTCATAGTCCAAACCAAATAACATAATTCTTAAAGGAAACCCAGATACAGTATAACATTCATTTTATTCATCCTTTGAGAGAGATAAAGAAAAAAATCATCTTATCATCTATTCAAAGTTACACTCTCCTTCATGTTTACTATTAATAATACGTTTTTTCAAACATCTAGATAATATATTTCTGAAATGATATCTCTTTACTTGTTTATGTATTAATAACTTACATATTATACATTTTGGTTCTTAATACAATTTCCAGTATTTTCAAAATTATTTTTTTCTAATAAACTGTGTTTAGAAATCGTGCTTTATTACTAAATTCTTTATTTTAAAATTAGAAAAAAAAAATATGTTCTGGTTTCAAATTAATATGTTCTTTATATGGTAATTGTTTATCCAAAAATTAACCCTGTTCCGGAATTTCTGAATCTTTTAACATGCCCAAAAGCAGTGCACAACATTTGCTTTATGTAACTGACATTTTACACAAGTGCTCTCTTTATTACCATTGCCCATGATTTCTCACGTTAAATACATTGCCCCATTTGTTTTAAACATGTTGCTGACAAAAAAATCCTGCCAATGATGTATCTTCCACTTTTTTACAGGAACTGGTTGGTGAAGCTCTGCATTTAAAGGGACAATCTGGTCAAAACTGAAATGTACATAGATGAAATACATATTTTAATAGAAACATATTTACAATATGCATGTGTTGGCAAAAATGCTTCTAGTAAAACTTATCACTGTTTTAGTGTTTGGATTTTACTCTGCACGTGCATGTGAAGCATTGCTAGATATTTTCAGTGCACCAACATTTTAAATACTGCAGCTGCTCAGAGAGCAATTGGGGTTTGTTTTATGTCAGCAATGATGAAAATTGAATCATTACCAGATTAAACAAGCACCTTAGGCTCTTTGAGCAAGGGCTATGTTTAAAATGCTGGTGCATGGAGCATACGTAAGTACACTATTGAAACAGCTATTGCTTTTCCTAGAAACATTTTTCTTAATATATGTGTATTGCAAATATGTTTCTATTCAAAAGAGAAATGCACCTATGTCCATTACAATTATGGCTGGAATGTCCCTTTAAATACTGAGCATCGCCATCTTGGAGCTCACTTATTATTGGGACAGAAGTTGTGAACAGATCAGTTAAGTTGCTGGCTTTTTGACAGCTGTATAGTGCAGTTTAGGTTAGCACACACAATACAGAGCAGGAGGTATAATATATTACAGAGCAATGCAGCTACTGCAAAAGTAGAAAGTTCCTTCTCTGTATCACACAAACCACTAACAAAAGAAAACATATGGTACGAAGGAGAGCTAGAGCCTTTGTTACAGAGGTTTATTGTGCTGTAGGTGCTTACTGTTTTTAAAGAGACACTAAACACAAATATTTTTCTTTCATGATTCAGATAGAGCATGCTGAATAACAGTTGTCACTTTAGAAAATGGGTTGATAACATCCCAAGAGGACTAGGAAATACAATCACAGATCCTACAAAAAAAAGTTTGAAAAAGAGGATATAACAAAACCCTCATAAATTAAGCAAAAAACGAGGCAAGGAAAAAATAGAGGAATTCCATATTAGAAGTAAAGTATGAGAGAAGAAATAGGAATGAGAATAGCTTAGAAGTACCATTTATTACTGAATATTATATACAACATAGGGAGTTACGAGCCATCCTAGACAAACATAGGAATTTACTACAAAGAGACCCGTATATAGGAGAATTGTTAACAGATAAACCTAAAGTAGTCTTCAAAAAATCAAAAAACTTAAAAAACTTTTTAGCACCAAGCACTTTTAGAAATGACAGAAATAATAAACAGTTGGATCTCAAGGGACAATTGCTGCATGACTTTTTTCCTTGTATCAACTGTAAGTCATGTAATTTTAGGAATACATTTTAAAGTGTAACCTCAACAGTAACAAAAAAGGAATTCAAAATCAGAAATATAATAAGATGTATGGACAAAAATGTAGTATATTTGATACAATGTCCGTGCAAAAAACATTATGTAGGAGAGACCTCACGCCCATTGAGAGATAGAATAAGGGAACATCTGCTCAATATCGAACATGGATTTGAGAGACATCTGTTATCTAGACACTTTAAGGAATTTCATAATCAGAGTACTAAGGGTTTCAAATATTGGGGAGTAAGGAAGATTATAGGTGATTAACAAGGGGGTAAATTAACAAATACATTTCTGAGGGCAGAGGCTGAGTTGATCTTTAATTTTAAAATACTAGAATCTATGGGACTCAATGCAGAACTGGATCTAAGCACTATATTTTAATATATTTTAATATGTTTTTAACAATATATGTAACGTTCCCCAAGTAAGAGGGATACTCATTTAGTGATAGGTTCTAAGTTCATCAGTTAAATATAAGGTCTGTGTATGTAAGAATTTTTTAATATATTAGGTTAGTAGTAGTATTTTACTATTTTAATATTTTAATTCAATATATTTTAACATTGTTGTGTAGTCTAATATTGCTATTTATAATGTTAGTTCATAGATAGCAGGAATCTGGTTAAGGAGAGTCCTGAGTCAATACTAGGAGGAATATTTCTTTAAGAGAGGAATAAATATGTACAGGGAGTGCAGAATTATTAGGCAAGTTGTATTTTTGAGGATTAATTTTATTATTGAACAACAACCATGTTCTCAATGAACCCAAAAAACTCATTAATATCAAAGCTGAATAGTTTTGGAAGTAGTTTTTAGTTTGTTTTTAGTTATAGCTATTTTAGGGGGATATCTGTGTGTGCAGGTGACTATTACTGTGCATAATTATTAGGCAACTTAACAAAAAACAAATATATACCCATTTCAATTATTTATTTTTACCAGTGAAACCAATATAACATCTCAACATTTACAAATATACATTTCTGACATTCAAAAACAAAACAAAAACAAATCAGTGACCAATATAGCCACCTTTCTTTGCAAGGACGCTCAAAAGCCTGCCATCCATGGATTCTGTCAGTGTTTTGATCTGTTCACCATCAACATTGCGTGCAGCAGCAACCACAGCCTCCCAGACACTGTTCAGAGAGGTGTACTGTTTTCCCTCCTTGTAAATCTCACATTTGATGATGGACCACAGGTTCTCAATGGGGTTCAGATCAGGTGAACAAGGAGGCCATGTCATTAGATTTTCTTCTTTTATACCCTTTCTTGCCAGCCACGCTGTGGAGTACTTGGACGCGTGTGATGGAGCATTGTCCTGCATGAAAATCATGTTTTTCTTGAAGGATGCAGACTTCTTCCTGTACCACTGCTTGAAGAAGGTGTCTTCCAGAAACTGGCAGTAGGACTGGGAGTTGAGCTTGACTCCATCCTCAACCCGAAAAGGCCCCACAAGCTCATCTTTGATGATACCAGCCCAAACTAGTACTCCACCTCCACCTTGCTGGCGTCTGAGTCGGACTGGAGCTCTCTGCCCTTTACCAATCCAGCCACGGGCCCATCCATCTGGCCCATCAAGACTCACTCTCATTTCATCAGTCCATAAAACCTTAGAAAAATCAGTCTTGAGATATTTCTTGGCCCAGTCTTGACGTTTCAGCTTGTGTGTCTTGTTCAGTGGTGGTCGTCTTTCAGCCTTTCTTACCTTGGCCATGTCTCTGAGTATTGCACACCTTGTGCTTTTGGGCACTCCAGTGATGTTGCAGCTCTGAAATATGGCCAAACTGGTGGCAAGTACATCTTGGCAGCTGCACGCTTGACTTTTCTCAGTTCATGGGCAGTTATTTTGTGCCTTTGTTTTTCCACACGCTTCTTGAGACCCTGTTGACTATTTTGAATGAAACGCTTGATTGTTCGATGATCACGCTTCAGAAGCTTTGCAATTTTAAGAGTGCTGCATCCCTCTGCAAGATATCTCACTATTTTTTACTTTTCTGAGCCTGTCAAGTCCTTCTTTTGACCCATTTTGCCAAAGGAAAGGAAGTTGCCTAATAATTATGCACACCTGATATAGGGTGTTGATGTCATTAGACCACACCCCTTCTCATTACAGAGATGCACATCACCTAATATGCTTAATTGGTAGCAGGCTTTCGAGCCTATACAGCTTGGAGTAAGACAACATGCATAAAGAGGATGATGTGGTCAAAATAGTCATTTGCCTAATAATTCTGCACTCCCTGTATATTAATTTTTAGGGATAAGTACTGCCCCGCTGAACTATAAGGAGTTAAAGAAAGAAATATGAACAGAGACTGCCGCTTTAATAAAATCAAGGGACTTATTATCAAACACAGGTATATAAGAATATTAGCGCTGCAGAATCTGTTGGATCTCTATAAATAACCGATAATAATAATAATAAAAAGAAGGATTCAATCAGCACAGGCCCATCTTGAAAAAAGCACACTTGCTGAAACGCATTGATGGGGATAGACCTGTGAAACTTTTGTGGCGTACTACAACAATTACAAAGACCTACAAAAAGAATTACAAAAGCCTGTTCTATATTATCACACATTATACATCACTCTCATGAGCACCCTGAGAGATAAACGTATGGAGTATGTGTGAAGTTTGTGGAAAACCAGCATTTTAAACTGAAACTTGCAAAAGTCATTGCAAAGTTCTGTAACTACAGAGAAACCGGGAATCTGCTAATCCTATTGGAGGCTACGAGTCACATGCTCAGAGGCACACGTGGGCGGCACTGACACAGACTCAAAGTTTAGTGGACACAGAGAACACCCAGAGCGTTAACGGCTGCTCCAGTATGTATAGGTACGGCAGAGAAACCTAGTGAGGCTTCAGATTTCGGTGAATGCAAAGTATTTTCCACAAAGCTGGTGCTTGTGGTAAAACCTAAGAAAAACTCTAAAAAAGGAAAAAAAGAGACCGTTGGGGGTTTACTTGAAAATAACTACACTTACCTACCATAAACTGGTCCCTTTTGTAATTAGGAACCTTAAAGGGACACTGAACCCAAATTTTTTCTTTCGTGATTCAGATAAAGCATGCAATTTTAAGCAACTTTCTAATTTACACCTATTATCAATTTTTCTTCATTCTCTTGCTTTCTTTATTTGAAAAAGAAGGAATCTAAGCTACTTTTTTGGTTCAAAACCATGGAAAGCACTTGTTTATTGGTGGATGAATTTATCCACCAATCAGCAAAAACAACCCAGTTTGTTCACCAAAAATGGGCCGGCATCTAAACTTACATTCTTGCATTTCAAATAAAGATACCAAGAGAATGAAGACAATTTGATAATAGGAGTCAATTAGAAAGTTGCTTAAAATTGCATGCTCTATCTGAATCACAAAAGAAAAAATTTGGGTTCAGTGTCCCTTTAAGACAAACGAAGTTAGTATTCAAAGACTAAAAGACAATCGGCTAGATTACGAGTTGTGTGTTAGGGTAAAAAAGCAGCATTAAGAGGTCCTAACGCTGCTTTTTTACGCCCGCTGCTATTACGAGTCTTGCAGGTTTAGGGTCACCGCACACTTCTTTGGCCTTACCGCAAAACAACTTACGTAAACTTCGTAAAGTCTTTTTTCTATGGGACTTCCATAGCGCTGATATTATGAGTCTGTCCTGGGAGGCCAACAAGTGAGTGGTACACCCTACCCTTTCAAGAGTCCTAACGCATTTAAAAGTCAGTAGTTATGAGTTTTATGGTACAATGCCGTAACATAAAACTCATAACTAAAGTGCTAAAAAGTACACTAACACCCATATACTACCTATTAACCCCTAAACCGAGGCCCTCCCGCATCGCAAATACTAAAATAAAAATGTATGCCTCTCCGGACACCTCCGCCACCTACATTATATGTATGAACCCCTAATCTGCTGACCCCAACATCGCCGACACCTACATTATATTTATTAACCCCTAATCTGCCGCCCCCAATGTCGCTGCCACCTACCTACACTTATTAACCCCTAATCTGCCGCCCCAATGTCGCCACCACTATAATAAACATATTAACCCCTAAACCGCTGCACTCCCGCCTCGCAAACATTAGTTAAATTTTATTAACCCCTAATCTGCCGGCCCTAACATCGCCGCCACCTACCTACATTTATTAACCCCTAATCTGCCGCCCCCAACATCGTTGCCACTATATTAAAGTTATTAACCCCTAAACCTAAGTCTAACAATAAACCTAACCCCCCCTAACTTAAATATAATTTAAATAAATCTAAATAAATATTACTATCATTAACTAAATTATTCCTATTTAAAACTAAATACTTACCTGTAAAATAAACCCTAAGCTAGCTACAATATAACTAATTGGCTGTTCCAATCAGCCAATAGAATGCAAGCTCAATCTTATTGGCTCATTGGATCAGCCAATAGGATTAAACTTCAATCCTATTGGTTGATTGCATCAGCCAATAGGATTTTTTCTACCTTAATTCCGATTGGCTGATAGAATTCTATCAGCCAATCGGAATCTAAGGGATGCCATCTTGGATGACGTCACTTAAAGGTACCTTCATTCTTTTTTAGTCGTCTGATGAAGAGGATGCTCCGTGTTGGATGTCTTGAAGATGGACCCGCTCCGCGCCGGATGGATGAAGATAGAAGATGCCGTCTGGATGAAGACTTTTGCCCGTCTGGAGGACCTTTTCGCCCGGCTTGGATGAAGACATCTCCCGGTAAGTCAATCTTCAGGGGGTTAGTGGGTTTTTTAAGGGTGTATTGGGTGGGTTTTATTTTTAGCTTAGGTATTGGGCGGCAAAAGAGCTAACTGCCCTTTTAAGGGCAATGCCCATCCAAATGACCTTTTCAGGGCAATGGGGAGCTTAGGTTTTTTTAGATAGTATTTTATTTGGGGGGTTGGTTGTGTGGGTGGTGGGTTTTACTGTTGGGGGGGTTGTTTGTATTTTTTTTTACAGGTAAAAGAGCTGATTACTTTGGGGCAGTGCCCCACAAAAGGCCCGCTATTGGTAGTTTAGTTTAGGCTAGGGTTTTTTTTTTTAGTTTTTTTTTTAATAGGGCTATTAGATTAGGTGTAATTAGTTTAAATTTCTGTAATTTGTTTATTATTTTCTGTAATTTAGTGGGTTTTTTTGTACTTTAGCTAATTTAATTTAATGTAGGTAATTGTATTTAATTTAGTTAATTTATGTAATTATAGTGTAGTTTTAGGTGTTAGTGTAACTTAAGTTAGGTTTTATTTTACAGGTAAATTTGTCTTTATTTTAACTCGGTAGTTATTTAATAGTTAATAACTATTTAGTAACTATTCTACCTAGTTAAAATAAATACAAACTTGCCTGTAAAATAAAAATAAATCCTAAACTAGCTACAATGTAACTATTAGTTATATTGTAGCTCGCTTAGGGTTTATTTTACAGGTAAGTATTTAGTTTTAAATAAATTAGTTAATGATAGTAATATTTATTTAGATTTATTTAAATTATATTTAAGTTGGGGGGGTTAGGTTTAGGGTTAGACTTAGGTTTAGGGGTTAATAACTTTAATATAGTGGCGGCGACATTGGGGACGGCAGATTAGGGGTTAATAAATGTAGGTATGTGGCGGCGATGTTAGGGCCGGCAGATTAGGGGTTAATAAATATAATGTAGGTGTCGGGGATGTTGGGGGCAGCAGATTAGGGATTCATAAGTATAATGTAGGTGGCGGCGGTTTCCGGAGCGGCAGATTAGGGGTTAATAATTATAATGTAGGTGTCGGCGATGTTTGGGGTGGCAGATTAGGGTTAAAAAGTGTAAGATTAGGGGTGTTTAGACTTGGGGTTCATGTTAGGGTGTTAGGTTTAAACATAACTTTTATTTCCCCTAGGAATCAATGGGGCTGCGTTAGTGAGTTTTACGGCGCTTTTTTGCAGGTGTTAGACTTTTTTTCAGCTGGCTCTCCCCGTTGATTCCTATGAGGAAATCGTGCACGAGCACGTTACACCAGCTCACCACTGACTTAAGCAGCGCTGGTATTGGAGTGCGGTAAAGAGCAAAATTTTGCTCAACACTCACTTCTTGTCTTTTAACAATGGGTTTCTGAAAACTCGTAATACCAGCGCTGCAGGTAAGTGAGCTGTGAGGGAAAACTGCTCGTTAGCACCGCACAGCCTCTAACGCAAAACTTGTAATCTAGGTGAATACTTTTACATCACTGCGATCCAGAGGGGCAGTCTCATATTACATTTTATGTTAATGACATTTTAAAACCACCGGTGGTCAATCCATTTTTTTATTGTGATTTTATATGTTTATAACAATGAATAAATGTGTTTATATTTAATCTTATAATAGTTCATGTACAATATTTGTGGATATTGTGCATTTTTGTGAGATTTTTTTTTAGATTCTGATTAGGTAGTTTTTATTTCAGCGGTTGCGCACTCTTTTTTGTGGCATTTTAATGAAGCAAATTTGATCATATAAATAAATTGGAAACTTTTTACAACTGTATACTCTGTGTGTGAATCATGAAAGAAAAATTTTGGGTTTTATGTCCCTTTAAATAATCACTATATTCATTAGCATGTTTACATTATCACTATATTCAGGAACAAAAAAATAACTGCAATTACAGTGGAAAAAGCAACAAAATGTGTGTGCCATTCATGTGATGGATACAGTGACACCATACTAAAATTATAATGAAATCAAGGTAACCTTTATTCTCAAATTGACTAAAAACATTCTAAAACAATAACTTTTACAAAGTGATACAATTCTCTCTACTTTTATCTGCATAAACATTCTCTATTGTGGAGCCAAAAAGGCTAATAACTTCCCTTTTGCAATTGTAACGTTCAGTGCATTCTAGACATAGCAGAGTTATTCACAGCACACCATTGGCTACTTGTGAAAGTGGATACAGAAAAATCCCATGATGCTTTCCAGTTTAATTTTTCATATTTTTTTTTAAAGAATTGCTAATGCAATATCTATTGTTGAGGCACATTAGTAATTGCAATTGCTAATGCTACTTGCGAGATTCATCCTTTGTTGTTGATCCATGTTGCCCTGTACCTTCTTCATCTTCCAAAACAGGGATCTCATCTGGAGCTGGCGTTTCCTCTATTGCAACAATCTCTTCCATGTGGGGTTTTACAATTTCTACTGATAAAAAAAAACAAAACAAAATATAATTGAAAAAGAATTGTAGGAATGTTAATAAATGAAGAAATGGACTTAAATACATTTATGGACTTTCAACAATAACTTCTAAAGTTGACCATCCATAAATATTGGCACCTTGGCACAACTTGCAAAAAACAATATGAAGTGTATATAAGAAAAACTAACTGTCTTTATACAGTGTTATATTGTTATATATGATCACTTTATTAACTGCACACAAGGATACCTATCAGCTCCTTCATTGCACAAGGATAGCGTAGTATATACAGTCTTTTCTACGTAGAAAATATTAAAGATCGTAATCACCTAAGCTATAACTGCTTTGAGATTCTAGATAAGATGATTCACGTGATCAATGTCAATTTTTTCTTCAAAAATGTTATTTAAGAAAAAGGTTAAGGTTATTTAAAGAAGTTGATAAAGTATATGGAATATGGAGCCTTCTCTTTTTTGCCTTCAATATTTAATTTTATATCAGGTTAATCTAAAAGATAATATTTCTTCTAATCATCCATAAATTCAGTTTAGTTAGCTGCCTGCTTTATCCAATTTGTCTAATGAGAAATACAACCACATGCTGTCTCAAGATATATTTCTTTCATAAGATAGTGAGAGTCTACAAGCCATCATATGTGGCATTAAAGTCCAGTCCTATAGGAAGAGGCAAAACATCCAACATAACAGAGCTTTAATCCTCACATTTTCAATTTCTTGCCTTCAGCAAGGAATAATGGGGAAACTTGAAGTGCTGATATTCACACCATTTGACAGAGGTTATCTAACCAATCTGAGACCCATTTCCTCCTCCAAATACCTACAAACAGGTAGGGTGTTTATCTAGGCAGAGAAAATCTTCTTCTAGTGCCAAGATGCCACTTGCCCCCCCCCCCCCAGGTGAAATGTGGGCTTGTCTGCAAATCCTCTGGTCTACAGTGTATTGCTCCTTGTCCTATATATATATAGCTCTTGGGCTGTTCTCCTCTCATTGGGTGTCTGTGTGCTGGACACTATTTTGCACCTTGATATATAGAGACAGATGGGCTTGCAATTGGAGCAGAAAAACTAAATCTTTCTTTATTTGACAATTACATGATTCTATTTATATCAGACCCCTTACAAAACTTGCCTACCCTAATATCAATTATTGCTGTCTCAGGTTATACCATTAATAAGGATAAATCCAAGCTTTTATTGCTGACCCTTGAAAGAAAGATGCCCGTATTAGGATTTAACTTTAAAATAGTCCAACAACACTTTAAATACCTAGGAATTAATCTGACGACTATCCCTAGCTTGTGGTATGACTGTAAGCCTCTGAGGGAAAAACCTGTGTGTATGTGATACAAGGTAGTAAGTGAAAATCTACTGTACATAATAAAGAATTTTAAATCAGATATTTTATAAACTGTGGTACTACTCATATAGTCTATTTACTGACATGCATGGGTTGTAATAAACAGTATACAGGTCGTACAAAAAGAATGTTAAAAGACAGGTTTCTTGAACATGTGAGGGCTATAGAGGACCCTGCGTCCAAAACTCCCATAGCCAAACATTTCCGTATTATGCACAACTCTGATAGCTCATTATTGAGAGTGCAGGCCATTGATTTCATTCCAAGGACCATGAGAGGTGGTAATAGAGAAATTTAATTAGATGAAAGGGAAGTATTTTGGATATTTCACCTAAAAACTCGATACCCTGATGGTCTATATTCACAGATGGATGTTAATCTGTTTATTAAAGTGTATATATTAGTTGGTATTTAGGTTTATAACTATGAATGTCATTGTTAAATGATCCACATTTTAAGCAATTATAAGTATACATTTAGGATTTCATAATATTCGAAATGTTAAAGCTATGTATAGTTATATTGTGATACCTATTACTAACGCTACTGTGGTGCAACATTATATAGGTGATAGGGGTTAAATTTTAACCAAACATGCTAATTGGCTGCGTTCCAATTGGATACATGTCTCATGGGATTGGTGGATTGTTGTTTATAAGGAGCTGTCCCTGGCCCTCCCATTTATCAGTGAACAAGTGAATACGGGCACGAAACGCATATGTGAGTGGGCTGAGGCTCTCCTATCACCTTGTTCGTTTACCTCTTTTGGTTTTATGATGTTTCCGGGTGTTTTTAACCTTCAATAAATATGAACTGCTTTTTCACATAATCTTGAGGTCGGATCTTCAGTGCTGGGACTTTGCGTGGAAGTACGTTTGCTATTGGCCTATCCAGGGGCTCGTCCGTGTGCACGTGACCGACACTCCCACCACGTGTGTCTACACGTAGGAACACCACAGTTGGAGAGCGTGAGTTGGCTTGAGCATCCTACCCTTTTGTGTTTGTAGATTCTTCTCCAGCCTCCCTAGCTGCTGTCTGTCTCCCTTACAATCCATAATAAATTATTCTGCCAGGCTGATCTTTCTTACACGTTGCTCCTCATCTGCTGCACCTCTCTGCCAATCCCTTCACTGGCTTCCCCTAACCTTTCAGAATAAAACACAAAATCCTGACTCTGATATTCAAGGCTCTCAATACCACTTCTCCCCCCTATATCTCCAACCTCATCTCCAGATACTCTCCCTCCTGTCCCCTTCGCTCTGCTCATGACCTCCTACTCTCCTCCTCTCTTGTTACCTCCTCACATTCCTGTTGACAAGACTTCTCCAGATTGGCCATATCTTGTGGAACTCTCTGCTTCGCTCCACAAGATTCTCCCCTTGTTTTACAAACTTTCAAGCAATCCTTAAAGACTCTACTGTTCAGGGATGAATATAATATACACTAACATTTCTTTCCTAGTTCATCTCTCCTGGTAGGAGGGGTAGAAAGTTAGGAGTTAATTCCACTTTATATACTGACAAGTATACCTGGCTGAGATTGCTCACATTTAGAGGTAAATTTTTCGATGTGCGGCGGACATGATACGCTACATCGTATCATGTACGTCCGCACAATAATAAATTGACCCCATAGTATTCACCAGTCATAAGTGTTTGTATCCTGATTTCAAGAAACTTGAATTTCCAAGTTACAGATAGCGGTGATTGTACCTCTTAGGCATCGCAGTTACAGCTTTATACACTATGCCGTCTAGATACCAAAGTTGTTGCCATGGGATTGGCTGATTAGCTATTTGTGTTACCAAGCAATTAAACAGGTATACCTAATAAAGTGTCCGGTGAGTGTTTGTATATATATATATATATATATATATATATATATATATATATATATATATATATATATATATATATATATATATATATATATATATATATATATATAGTATATATATATATAGTATATATATATATATATATATATATATATATATATATATATATATATATATATATATGTGTGTGTGTGTGTGTGTGTATCTCCTTGTAACTTTACACACTGCTCTGTGAAACAATCTCAGCCTAGACCACATTTCACAGAACAGTGTGTGAGAAGTTACATTTTTAGTTCTGATGTGTGTAGAAGCTAATTTACTACCGCTGTAACTGGTGCAGGGGAAAATTAGGAAACAGCACAGCAGTGTTATCAGAGAAGAGGCAGACAGGGCTGTCTGAATTTAGCGGCTTACTTTATTTGTAAAATGCGTATTTTACAACTTTTACCAACTTGTAATGCTTTATTTCATTAGTACACGTTTTTGTTTCTGAATACACTGTCCCATTAAACTATTAATTAAAGTTTGTTTAGTTTGTTCCCCATTTATCATCTCCTATATGCTTTATATATATATATATATATATATATATATATACATACATATGTATGTTAATAAATGCTAATTAACTATTTACTACCTACCTTTTTTTGATTCATCTTTCGTTCGAAATTTTGGAGAATCCTTTTTCTTTTTTACAGGAGATACTGTTTCTATGACTTGCCCAAGTGCATCAGCCACATACATAGCCATCCCAAACTGGCCCATCACTTGTGTTACTATCAACTGCAGAAAAAAAAAGCAATAATTATTATACAAATTTCTGTAAATCCTTAATGTAAGTGCCAACTGCCAAACACTCTTATCTGTATTTCCTGTCAGCAGAGATTAAGATAACGTTATAAAAAAAATAACTCTTTGTCTTTTGATCTTATTGGCTAATAGATTTTCATATTTTATTGAAAGTAAATTTAGATAACTCTATCTAATCTTCAGTTTTACACTTAAATGAACTGTGCGTCAAATGATATTAGAGGTGATATTCTAAAAAACAAAGTGCTTGATTAAAAACTAGAAGATAATGCAAAACAGTACATCTTTTTCTAACAAAATTACTATGTTAAAGGGGCAATCTACTCCAAAATATATACTTTTTACCTCCATTTTTACCTTGTATCTTAGCCTCGGTTGATTGACCCCTTATTTCAGTTCTTTTGACAAAGTTGCATTTTAGTCAATCAGTTCTGACTCCTAAGTAATTCCACAGGAGTGAGCACAAAATTATGTATATGGAACACATGTGCTGTGAAAAAACTCAAAATGCACTGAGATAAGAGGTGGTCTTCAAGGCATTAGAAATTAGCACATGAGCCTATCTAGGTTTAGCTTTCAACAAAGAATACCAAATGAACAAAGCAAATTTGATGATAAAAAAATAAATTGGAAAGGTTTTTAAAATTGCATGCCTATCTGAATCATGAAAGTTTAAATTTGACTAGACTGTCCCTTTAAGTCTTGTCTACCTCTGGTTGACTCTCCCAAATGAAGCAAGTAGTGGCAGTGGAGTTTGCCCATTGAAAAACAACTGCAGCAAACAAAGAGTCACTTAAAGGGATATTAAATTGCCAGGCACAACTACCATAGAATAGCTACTACTCACTATCGGTTAGATTACGAGTTTTGCGGTATGAGTGAAAAAGCAGCCTTAAGGCTCTTTTTCACTACCGCTAGTATTACGAGTCTTGCAATTTTAGGGGCACCGCACACTTTTTTGGCCTTAATGCAACTTAACTACCGCAGCTTTCAAAAAGTCCTTTTTCAATGGGACTATCCTTTGCGCCGGTTTACGAGTCTGCCTGGGAGGCCAAAAAGTGAACGGTACACCCTAAAACTTCAAGATCCATACCATAAACTGAAAGTTAGTAGTTATGAGTGTTACACTACAAAGCTGTACCATAAAACTCATAACTAAAGTGCTAAAAAGTACACTAACACCCATAAACTACCTATTAACCCCTAAACTGAGGCCCTCCCGCATCGCGAATAATAAAATAAAATTATTAACCCCTAATCTGCCGCTCCGGACATCACCTCCACTAGAATAAACATATTAACCCCTAAACCGCCACACTCCCACATCACAACACTAGTTAAATATTATTAACCCCTAATCTCCCGCTCCTAACATCGCCGCCACCTACCTACATTTATTAACTCCTAATCTGCCGCCCCCAACGTCGCCGCAACTATACTAAATTTTTTAACCCCTAAACCTAACCATAAGTCTAACCCTAACCCTAACACCCACTAACTTTAATGTAATTAAAATAAATTTAAATAAAACCTACTATTAATAACTAAATAAATCCTATTTAAAACTAAATACTTACCTATAAAATAAACCCTAAGCTAGCTACAATATAACTAATAGTTACATTGTATCTAGCTTAGGTTTTATTTTTATTTCACAGGCAAGTTTGTATTTATTTTAACTAGGTAGAATAGTTAGTAAATAGTTATTAACTATTTACTAACTACCTAGCTAAAATAAATACAAATGTACCTGTAAAATAAAACCTAAGTCTTACACTAACACCTAACCTTACACTACAATTAACTAAATTACATTAATTAAATACAATTAACTAAATTACAAAAAAAACAAACACTAAATTACACAAAATAAAAAAAAGAAATGATCAGATATTTAAACTAATTACACCTAATCTAATAGCCCTATCAAAATAAAAAAAGCCCCCCCAAAATAAAAAAAAAACCCTAACCTAAACTAAACTACCAATAGCCTTTAAAAGGGCCTTTTGCGGGGCACTGCCCCAAAGAAATCAGCTCCTTTACCTGTAAAAAAAAAATTACATACAACCCCCCCAACAGTAAAACCCACCACCCACACAACCAACCCCCCAAATAAAATCCTAACTAAAAAACCTAAGCTGCCCATTGCCCTGAAAAGGGCATTTGGATGGGCATTGCCCTTAAAAGGGCATTTAGTTTTTTTTTTCAAGTGCCCAAACCCCTAATCTAAAAATAAAACCCACCCAATAAACCCTTAAAAAAGCCCCTAACCCCCAAAGATCTACTTACAGTTTTTGAAGACCCAACATCCATTCTCAACAAATCTGGCAGAAGTCTTCAACGAAGCGGCAGAAGTCTTCATCCAACCGGGCAGAAGTCTTCATCCAACCGGGCAGAAGTCTTCATACAGACGGCATCTTCTATCTTCATCCATCCGGCGCGGAGTGGGTCCATCTTCAAGACATCCGGCGCGGAGCATCCTCTTCAATCGACATCTTCTTCCGAATTAGGTTTCCCTTTAAATGACGTCATCCAAGATGGGGTCCCTTAGATTCCAATTGGCTGATAGATTTCTACCAGCCAATCGGAATTAAGGTTGAAAAAATCCTATTGGCTGTTGCAATCAGCCAATTGGATTGAGCTTCAATCCTATTGGCTGATCCAATCAGCCAATAGGATTGAGCTTGCATTCTATTGGCTGATAGAACCTTAATTTTGATTGGCTGATAGAAATCTATCAGCCAATCGGAATCTAAGGGACACCATCTTGGATGACGTCATTTAAAGGGAGACCTCATTCGGAAGAAGACGTCGATTGAAGAGGATGCTCCGCACCGGATGTCTTGAAGATGGACCGCTCCGCACCGTCTGGATGAAGACTTCTGCCGATTCGTTGAGGACTTTTGCCGGCTTCGTTGCAGATGGAAGTCGGGTCTTCAAAAACTGTAAGTGGATCTTCTGGGGTTAGTGTTAGGCTTTTTTAAGGGTTTATTGGGTGGGTTTTATTTTTAGATTAGGGGTTTGGGCACTTGAAAAAGAGCTAAATGCCCTTTTATGGGCAATGCCCATCCAAATGCCCTTTTCAGGACAATGAGGAGCTTAGGTTTTTTAGTTAGGATTTTATTTGGGGGCTTGGTTGTGTAAGTGGTGGGTTCTACTGTTGGGGGGTTGTTTGTATTTTTTTTACAGGTAAAAGAGCTGATTTCTTTGGGGCAATGCCCCCGCAAAAGGCCCTTTTAAGGGCTATTGGTAGTTTAGTTTAGGCTAGAGTTTTTTTTATTTTTGGGGGGGGGGGGGCTTTTTTATTTTGATAGGGCTATTAGATTAGGTGTAATTAGTTTAAATATCTTATAATTTCTTTTTTTATTTTGTGTAATTTAGTGTTTGTTTTTTTTGTGGTAATTTAGTTAATTGTATTTAATTAATGTAATTTATTTAATTGTAGTGTAAGGTTAGGTGTTAGTGTAAGACAGGTAAGGTTTTATTTTACAGGTAAATTTGTATTTATTTTAACTAGATAGTTAGCAGTGATGTGCAGTCACTAGAGGCAGGTGAGGCAGTCATATGGGCAAAAATATATTTTTTTTTATTGGCTTTAAAAAAAATTTTTTATTTTTTTTCCCCAGCATTTTTCTCTCTCACAGCTATATGTTGTGCAATGAAGAGGCACAAGCAGGTCTGCCCACCATTACACAACATTCTGCGCCACCTACTGGATGCAAGTGGTTAAGATCATTGCATGGCCCATTAATTGCTTATTTGAGGCAGTCCTATTTGGGCTGAACCAATCCAGCGAGAGGCATTAGTAAGTGAAACATAGGGTTGGGGCTGGATGTTAAATCATATAAAACAAAACAAAAAACGGAAAAAAAACAACTTTCATATATTTTGTTGCTGTCCTGTGAACCTGCTAGCTTTGCTAAAGTGAAAAAGAGAGTTCTGTTCTTCCCCTCTAAGTGCAGTGGAATGTACCACTGTCACTTCCTGAATCCTTACAGATCAGGAAGAGAGAGGCACAGAGAACACTGTTTTAGCCACATCTTATTGAAGTAAGATTTTACTAAAAAGGGATTCTGTTAGTGAAAATGATAATTTAATGAATGTGGTTTAGTGTTTTTTTTACTCTTTTACAGCAGGGTCGTTTTTGTATTTTGTTTACTCAAACTTTACACCCACTAACTTAGCAGCTTGCCTCTGTACTAATGTATAGTCTTACTTTCTGAACTCTCTGTAGCTCTGCTGTTTTATTACTTTAAAATGCAGTGGTCCCTCTCTCCCCCCCCCTTGTGTGTGTGTGTGTGTGTCTCTCTATCTATCTATCCATCTCTCTCCTTATGTGTTGTTCTCCCCATGGTCTCTTTCTCTCTCTGTCTCTCTTCCTCCCCCTCTGACTCTGAAACAGGTGTGTGAAAGTTCATTAGTAACACTGCTTTCATCAAGTCTATTGTGAGCATAAGTCATGAATAGATTTTCCAATATATTAAAAGTATGGTTACCAAATAAAAACTTGAGTGAGTGTTTCATTTTTAAATATATGTAATAACTCATGGCTTAGGGTTTTACATATATTTTATTATGATTTTAATATACTAGTCAGTTGTCTTGAAAATATGTAGAACTATTTACCCCTGGCAACATATGGTAGTTCAAATTTAGTCAGACATGACTTTAAAAATAACAAATACCTTCATTACAATGAATAAACAAAATAAGCAGTTAAAGCTTAGAAAATATGAACTGGAAAAAATAAATACTCAGCTTACCGAGATTTAAGTAACAAGCAGAGGAATATTGAAGAAAAAGCTCACAGTCAGAGAGGCACAATCCTTTGCTTGGGAGAGAGAGCACTAAGCAGAGACGCTGCAGCAGCTGCTGGAAGCAGGGTGTGTGAGACACAGCTGATGAGGCTTGTGGGAGAGAAAGCACAAGGCAGAGACGCTGCAGCAGAGGTTGAGAGCAGCGTGTGAGAGACACAGTGGATGTGGCTCGTGGGAGTGACGTCGCCCGGTAGTCAGCTGGAACTGAAAGTCCACTACAGAGCAGGAGAGAGTAGCAGGCAAATTTCCCCAGAATCCACAGGAGAGAAACTAGCTTCACAGGTGCAAAAGGGATTAGCTCACAGGAAGTTAATCCAGGCTGGATACATCAATACCAAGCATTGGTGTGATGTATCCAGTGTGATTTATATGCACCTGAGGAAACCGCCCCTTAAAGGGGTATAATGTTACAGGACCCCCCCCTTAAGAGCAACCACTCCGTGGGTCAAGGTCTGGGACGATCCGGGAATCTTCTGTGGAAAAGAGAGACCAACCTGGGAGCGGAGAGATTAACAGAAGGTTCCCAAGAATCCTCCTCAGAAGGGTACCCCTTCCAATGTACCAGGTACTGAAGACGACCAGAAACCTTCCTGGAGTCAAGGATGGCAGCAACCTCATATTCCACATCCGGAGCTATAGGCAACACAGGAACAGAAGGGTCCAAAGGATTCCGAAGTGAACTGTAGGGCTTGAGGAGTGAGACGTGAAACATGGGGTGAACTTTAAGAGAGGGGGGCAATTGGAGAGTAACAGCATTCTCATTTACTATTTTAATGATGGGGAAAGGACCAATAAAAAGTTTATGAAACTTCTTGCTGGGCACGGAGATTCGTAAGTTCCTCGTAGAGAGCCAAACAAGATCTCCAAGAACATATGAAGGAGGAGGACGATGCCTGAGGTCGTAGTATTTCTTCTGCCTCTGTTGGGCAATTTTGATAGTGTCATAAAGTTGAGAGAATGTTTCAAGCATAGTGTTAGTAAGATCATCAATGACTGGGCAGTCAGTGGTGACTTCGGGGTGTAGGTGAAAGCTCGGATGGTAGCCATAATTAGCAAAGAAAGGAGTAGCTTTTATCGTTGAATGGTAAGTATTATTATGTGCGAATTCTGCTAGGGGAAGTAATTTTGTCCAGTTGTTTTGTTGTTGGTTGGTGTAACATCTTATATATTCCTCCAACCAATGGTTTGTACGCTCCGTTTGTCCATTGGTTTGGGGATGGAATGCGGTAGAAAGCCGTTGTTCAATGTTAAGGGATGAACATAATTGTTTCCAAACCTTAGAGGTAAATTGTGAACCTCTGTCAGATGTTATAGTTTTCGGTAAGCCGTGTAGGCAGATGACATGTTTTATAAGGATATTTACAGTTTCCAGGGCAGTTGGTAACTTATAATAAGGCACAAAGTGTGCCATTTTAGTGAAGAGATCAACGATAACGATTATTGTGTTATTCTTTTCAGATACAGGTAGATCAACAATATAATCTATAGCAATGTCTTTCCACGGTCTGTCTGGAACTGGTAGGGAGAGAAGAAACCCTGTGGGTTTATTCCTATCTGTTTTACAGGTTGTGCAAACTGAACATGATTTAATGTAGTTTCTTATTTCTGTGTTTATGTGGGGCCACCAGTAGGATCTTGTAACTAAGTCATAAGTTTTGTTCATACCAGGGTGACCTGAAAGGGGAGATTCATGACAAGAGGAGAGAACTTGTTCCCTTAGTGAAGGGGGGTACATAGAGTTTTGTGTCATGGTAGTATAACCCATTCTCTCCTTGTGTTAAGTTGTATAGCACTTTAGAAGTATCAGTTAGTTGCTTCTCTTTTAATTCAGTGGTTGAGATGGCTAAAGTCCCCACTATGTTATCTAATGGAACTAGGGGTTTACACATCTGAATCTTAGGAGGAGGAGAAGGAAGCCTAGAAAGTATGTCGGCCTTGGTATTCTTCAAAGCTGATCTATAGGTTATGATGTAATTAAATCTTGAGAAAAATAAACTCCACCTCACTTGTCTAGATGTTAATGTGCGAGATGTTTTTAGGTACTCTAAGTTGCGATGATCAGTGAAAATAATTATAGGCTCTATTGTACCTTCTAAAAGGTGTCTCCAAGTTTCAAGAGAGCTTTTAACAGCCAAGAGCTCTTTTTCACCGATATGGTAGTTTATTTCAGAGGTTGTTAACACTCTTGAGTAATATGCTACAGGGTGTGTCCTATTTGTTTTGGGATTCTTTTGGGACAATACAGCTCCTATAGCGTAGAATGAGGCATCAACCTCTAGTATGTACTGTTTTTGTGGATCAGGGTATGCTAGAATAGGTGCTGTAGTAAAGGAATTTTTTAGAACATTGAAGGAGTGATTTGCGTCTTTGTTCCATTCAAAAGGAACATTGGCTTTTGTCAAGTTAGTTAGGGGTTTAACTATTGCTGAAAAGTTTTTAATAAATTTTCTATAGAAGTTAGAAAATCCCAAAAACTTTTGTATATGTTTTCTGGTTTTTGGTATAGGCCAATCAAGAATGGTTTGGATCTTTGTTTTCTCCATATATATCCCTTTAGATGATATATGATACCCAAGGAAAGTGATTTCAGGGGAATGAAAGGTACACTTTTCAGGTTTCACATACAGGTGATGAGCTAACAGTCTTGAGAGGACTATCCTAACATGTTTTATATGTTCTTTTTCATTATCTGAAAATATAAGGATGTCATCCAAGTAGATAACTAGAAAAGTGTCAAGGAGATCACGGAACACATCGTTGATGAACCTCTGGAATGTGGCGGGTGCATTGCACAATCCAAAGGGCATTACGGTATATTCATATAACCCGTACCTAGTACGGAAAGCAGTCAACCACTCATCCCCAGAATGCACTCTTATTAAATTATAAGCTCCTCTTAAATCAAGCTTAGTGTAAATGGATGAGCCATGTAATCTTTCGATTAATTCAGGGATGAGTGGAAGAGGATAACGATCTTTTTTTGTTATTTTATTCAATTCGCGGTAGTCAACGATTGGCCGTATGGTTTTATCTTTATTGGTTACGAAAAATATTCCTGCCCCTGCAGGGGAGGTGGAGGGTCTAATGAATCCCTTCCTGAGATTCTCATTGATATATTCTTTCAACGTATCAAGCTCAGGTTTAGAAAGTGGGAATATGTGTCCATATGGAACTTTTGACCCAGGGATTAGATCTATGGGGCAATCATACTCCCGATGGGGTGGCAAGGTTTCTGCCTCCTGTTTGTCAAATACTTGTTTTAAATCTGAATAAACAGGAGGGATGTTAGTTTCCAAGACAGATAGAAGAGGTTGTATAGGGTAACATGTGGTGGTACAATATTGTGAATTAAATTCAAGTGTTTTTTCTGACCAATGTACGAGGGGCTGATGTTTATTCAACCAGTGTAGACCTAATACAACAGGAAAAATGGGTGAAGGAATAACGTCAAAAGAAATGAACTCTTGGTGTATGTCATGAGTAGTGACTAATAAGGGAATTGTTTGGTGTGTGATGGGTCCTGACTCTAATTGTCTTCCATCAATTAATTGTACAGAAACAGGTTTTTTCTTTGCAATAATGGGTATTTTATTTTCTTGTACAACTTTTATATCTATATAACTAGCGTAGGCTCCCGAATCCAAAACGGCCTTAAGACTGTGTCGGTTTTGTCCCCACTGTAAAGAGATAGTAATAATGAAATATGCAGGATTTTGTGCTGTTAAAGATAGTAAATGATCTGAGGTAAAATTTGTCTTACCTGATCTTTGTATCTTTAAAGAAGGACAGTCAGAAACAGAATGCTCCTTTGCGGCACAATAGAGGCAAAGTCCCAGTTCTTTTCTGCGTGACTTTTCCTCAGGGGACAGGGGTCCTCTAATGAACCCTATCTCCATGGCTTCATCCTGACTCTTATGGGAGGGTGTATAAGCTTTAGGGGTGGTAACCTTGGTATAGGAGTCTGGGGAATATCTTTCCTGTTTCCTTTCCCTAATTCTTCTATCTATTTTTATAGTTAAAGACATAAGTGAGTCAAGTGTTTCTGGGAGATCTAGTCTAGCAAGCTCATCCTTAATATTTTCAGACAACCCTATTCTAAATTGATTTTTTAGGGAAACCTGATTCCATTGGGAATCCCTTTGCCAAATCTTAAATTCAGAGATATATTCCTCAACAGGCCTCTTATTTTGCTTTAAGTTACGCAACTTAAAATCTGCTGTGAGTTGCCTGTTGGGGTCCTCATATAAATCTGACATGGCCTTGAAGAAATCATCAATTGAATTTAGAATAGGGTCGTTATTTTCTAAGAATAAATCTGCCCATTGTCTGGGCTCACCTCTTAGGAAAGAAATGACAGTTAGTACTTTTATACGGTCATTAGGAAATGTTTTTGGCTTAAGTGTGAGAAATAATTTACAGGCATTATGAAACTGCCTAAATGATTTCCTATCCCCAGAGAATTTTTCAGGAGGTGGAATTGGGGGGTCAGGAGTGTTAGTGTCAGGGGGTTTAGCTGCACTTAACCCTTCTTTAATAATATTCCTAAGTGTCAGGTTTTCTACCTGAAGTTCTCTAAGTCCCTGACTTAAAAGGTCAACTTTGTTGGATAATTCCTGGAAGTGAGCGTTTATGTCACCTGGATTCATCATCGTAGTTAAGTCAGCTGGATAAGTTAGGCTTGGTATTCTGTAACAGGTGTGTGAAAGTTCATTAGTAACACTGCTTTCATCAAGTCTATTGTGAGCATAAGTCATGAATAGATTTTCCAATATATTAAAAGTATGGTTACCAAATAAAAACTTGAGTGAGTGTTTCATTTTTAAATATATGTAATAACTCATGGCTTAGGGTTTTACATATATTTTATTATGATTTTAATATACTAGTCAGTTGTCTTGAAAATATGTAGAACTATTTACACCTGGCAACATATGGTAGTTCAAATTTAGTTAGACATGACTTTAAAAATAACAAATACCTTCATTACAATGAATAAACAAAATAAGCAGTTAAAGCTTAGAAAATATGAACTGGAAAAAATAAATACTCAGCTTACCGAGATTTAAGTAACAAGCAGAGGAATATTGAAGAAAAAGCTCACAGTCAGAGAGGCACAATCCTTTGCTTGGGAGAGAGAGCACTAAGCAGAGACGCTGCAGCAGCTGCTGGAAGCAGGGTGTGTGAGACACAGCTGATGAGGCTTGTGGGAGAGAAAGCACAAGGCAGAGACGCTGCAGCAGAGGTTGAGAGCAGCGTGTGAGAGACACAGTGGATGTGGCTCGTGGGAGTGACGTCGCCCGGTAGTCAGCTGGAACTGAAAGTCCACTACAGAGCAGGAGAGAGTAGCAGGCAAATTTCCCCAGAATCCACAGGAGAGAAACTAGCTTCACAGGTGCAAAAGGGATTAGCTCACAGGAAGTTAATCCAGGCTGGATACATCAATACCAAGCATTGGTGTGATGTATCCAGTGTGATTTATATGCACCTGAGGAAACCGCCCCTTAAAGGGGTATAATGTTACAGACTCTCTCATCCCTTATGTAATGAAAGAATCTATAAGCATAATTTACAGCATTAAAGGGCCACTAAACCCAAAATCTTTCTTTCATGATTCAGATAGAGAATAGAAATTTAAACACCATTACAATTTACTTCCATTATTTATTTTGCTTCATTTTTTAAATATCCTTAGTTGAAGAAAAAGCAATGCACATGGTGAGCCAATCACACAAGGCTTCTATGTGCAGCATTTTTTTCTCTCACAGCTATATGTTGTGCAATGAAGAGGCACAAGCAGGTCTGCCCACCATTACACAACATTCTGCGCCACCTACTGGATGCAAGTGGTTAAGATCATTGCATGGCCCATTAATTGCTTATTTGAGGCAGTCCTATTTGGGCTGAACCAATCCAGCGAGAGGCATTAGTAAGTGAAACATAGGGTTGGGGCTGGATGTTAAATCATATAAAACAAAACAAAAAACGGAAAAAAAACAACTTTCATATATTTTGTTGCTGTCCTGTGAACCTGCTAGCTTTGCTAAAGTGAAAAAGAGAGTTCTGTTCTTCCCCTCTAAGTGCTGTGGAATGTGCCACTGTCACTTCCTGAATCCTTACAGAGCAGGAAGAGAGAGGCACAGAGAACACTGTTTTAGCCACATCTTATTGAAGTAAGATTTTACTAAAAAGGGATTCTGTTAGTGAAAATGATAATTTAATGAATGTGGTTTAGTGTTTTTTTACTCTTTTACAGCAGGGTCGTTTTTGTATTTTGTTTACTCAAACTTTACACCCACTAACTTAGCAGCTTGCCTCTGTACTAATGTATAGTCTTACTTTCTGAACTCTCTGTAGCTCTGCTGTTTTATTACTTTAAAATGCAGTGGTCCCTCTCCCCCCACCTTGTGTGTGTGTGTGTGTGTCTCTCTATCTATCCATCTCTCTCCTTATGTGTTGTTCTCCCCATGGTCTCTTTCTCTCTCTGTCTCTCTTCCTCCCCCTCTGACTCTCTCATCCCTTATGTAATGAAAGAATCTATAAGCATAATTTACAGCATTAAAGGGCCACTAAACCCAAACTCTTTCTTTCATGATTCAGATAGAGAATAGAAATTTAAACACCATTACAATTTACTTCCATTATTTATTTTGCTTCATTTTTTAAATATCCTTAGTTGAAGAAAAAGCAATGCACATGGTGAGCCAATCACACGAGGCTTCTATGTGCAGCAACCAATCAGCAGCTAGTGAGCATATCTAGATATACTTTTCATCAAAGAATATCAAGAGAATACAACAAATTAGATAATATAAGTAAATTAGAAAGATGTTTAAAATTGCATTCTCTTTATAAATCAAAAGAAAAAATGTGGGTGGCATGTCCCTTTAAAGTAAAAAGTATGTTTTAAACATATTTTAATGGGCATGGATTTCTAGATCTCATAATCAGAGCAAGCATTGTGTTATCTGGCAAGAGTTTCTGTTACAATCCTTTTAGACTAAAATCAGATGTTTACTAAGTTGACCAGTTTTCCAAGACACCATTTAAAGGGACATGAAACCCATATGAAACCCATATGCAAATTTAAATAACTTTCCAATTTACATCTAATATCTAATTTTCTTCATTCTTTTGATGTCCTTTGTTGAAAATCATATCTAAATATGCTCAGTAGCTGCTGATTGGTGGCTGCACATAGATACCTCATGTGATTGGCTCACCCATGTGCATTGCTATTTATTCAACAAAGGATATCTAAAGAATGAAGGCGTATCCTAGCCACTGCCTCACCAGTCTCTGACGTCACTGCACGTCACTGATAGTTAGTAAATATTTAATAACTATTTAGTAACTATTCTACCTCGTTAAAATAAATACAAATTTGCCTGTGAAATAAAAATAAAACCTAAGCTAGATACAATGTAACTATTAGTTATATTGTAGCTATCTTACGGCTAGATTTAGAGTTTTGTCGGTAAGGACCCGCGTAGCTAATGCCGGCTTTTTTCTGGCCGCACCTTTAAAATAACTCTGGTATTGAGAGTCCACAGAAAGGCTGCGTTAGGCTCCAAAAAAGGAGCGTAGAGCATTTTTAACGCAACTGCAACTCTCGATACCAGAGTTGCTTACGGACGCGGCCAGCCTCAAAAACGTGCTCGTGTGAGATTCCCCCATAGAAAACAATGGGGCTGTTTGAGCTGAAAAAAAACCTAACACCTGCAAAAAAGCTGCGTTCAGCTCCTAACGCAGCCCCATTGTTTGCTATGGGGAAACACTTCCTACGTCTGCACCTAACACCCTAACATGTACCCCGAGTCTAAACACCCCTAACCTTACACTTATTAACCCCTAATCTGCCGACCCCGCTATCACTGACCCCTGCATATTATTTTTAACCCCTAATCTGCCACTCCGTAAACCGCGGCTACTTACATTATCCCTATGTACCCCTAATCTGCTGCCCCTAACACTGCCGACCCCTATATTATATTTATTAACCCCTAATCTGCCCCCCACAAAGTCGCCTCCACCTGCCTACACTTATTAACCCCTAATCTGCCGAGCGGACCGCACCGCTATTATTATAAAGTTATTAACCCCTAATCCGCCTCACTAACCCTATAATAAATAGTATTAAACCCTAATCTGCCCTCCCTAACATCGCCGACACCTAACTTCAAACATTAACCCCTAATCTGCCGACCGGAGCTCACCGCTATTCTAATAAATGTATTAACCCCTAAAGCTAAGTCTAACCCTAACACTAACACCCCCCTAAGTTAAATATAATTTTAATCTAACGAAATTAATTAACTCTTATTAAATAAATTATTCCTATTTAAAGCTAAATACTTACCTGTTAAATAAATCCTAATATAGCTACAATATAAATTATAATTACATTGTAGCTATTTTAGGATTAATATTTATTTTACAGGCAACTTTGTAATTATTTTAACCATGTACAATAGCTATTAAATAGTTAAGAACTATTTAATAGTTACCTAGTTAAAATAATTACAAAATTACCTGTAAAATAAATCCTAACCTAAGTTACAATTAAACCTAACACTATACTATCATTAAATTAATTAAATAAAATACCTACAATTACCTACAATTAAACCTAACACTACACTATCAATAAATTAATTAAATACAATATGTACAAATAACTACAATGAAATAAACTAACTAAAGTACAAAAAATAAAAAAGAACTAAGTTACAAAAAATAAAAAAATATTTACAAACATAAGAAAAATATTACAACAATTTTAAACTAATTACACCTACTCTAAGCCCCCTAATAAAATAACAAAGACCCCCAAAATAAAAAATGCCCTACCCTATTCTAAATTACTAAAGTTCAAAGCTCTTTTACCTTACCAGCCCTGAACAGCCCCAAGAAGTTCAGCTCTTTTGCCTGTAAAAAAAAACATTCAATACCCCCCCCAACATTACAACCCACCACCCACATACCCCTAATCTAACCCAAACCCCCCTTAAATAAACCTAACACTAAGCCCCTGAAGATCATCCTACTTTGTCTTCACCTCACCAGGTATCACCGATCCGTCCTGGCTCCAAAATCTTCATCCAACCCAAGCGGGGGCTGGCGATCCATCATCCGGTGGCTGAAGAGGTCCAGAAGAGGCTCCAAAGTCTTCATCCTATCCGGGAAGAAGAGTAGATCCGGACCGGCAACCATCATCTTCCAAGCGGCATCTTCTATCTTCATCCGATGAGGACCGGCTCCATCCTGAAGACCTCCACCGCGGACCCATCTTCATCCGGCGACGTCCAACTGAAGAATGACGGTTCCTTTAAGGGACGTCATCCAAGATGGCGTCCCTCGAATTCCGATTGGCTGATAGGATTCTATCAGCCAATCGGAATTAAGGTAGGAATATTCTGATTGGCTGATGGAATCAGCCAATCAGAATCAAGTTCAATCCGATTGGCTGATCCAATCAGCCAATCAGATTGAGCTCGCATTCTATTGGCTGTTCCGATCAGCAGATAGGGGCAGCAGATTAGGGGTACATAAGTATAACGTAGGTGGCGGTCGGCAGATTAGGGGTTAAAAAAATTTAATCGAGTGGCGGCGATGTGGGGGGACCTCGGTTTAGGGGTACATAGGTAGTTTATGGGTGTTAGTGTACTGTAGAGCACAGTAGTTAAGAGCTTTATAAACTGGCGTTAGCCCAGAAAGCTCTTAACTACTGACTTTTTTCTGCGGCTGGAGTTTTGTCGTTAGATTTCTAACGCTCACTTCAGCCACGACTCTAAATACCGGAGTTAGAAAGATCCCATTGAAAAGATAGGATACGCAAATGACGTAAGGGGATCTGCGGTATGGAAAAGTCGCGGCTGAAAAGTGAGCGTTAGACCCTTTTTTGAGTGACTCCAAATACCGGAGGTAGCCTAAAACCAGCGTTAGGATCCTCTAACGCTGGTTTTCACGGCTACCGCCAAACTCCAAATCTAGCCGTTAGTGTTTATTTTACAGGTAAGTATTTATTTTTAAATAGGATTTATTTAGTTATTAATAGTAGGTTTTATTTAGATTTATTTTACTTACATTAAAGTTAGTGGGTGTTAGGGTTAGGGTTAGACTTAGGGTTAGGTTTAGGGGTTAATAAATTTAGTATAGTGGTGGCAACGTTGGGGGCGGCAGATTAGCGGTCAATAAATATATGTAGGTGGCGGCGATGTTGGGGCAGCAGATTAGGGGTTAATAAGCATAATGTAGGTGGCGGCGATGTTGGGGGCAGCAGATTAGGGGTGATAAGTATAATGTAGGTGTCGGGGACGGCAGATTAGGGGTTAATAAGTGTAAGATTAGGGGTGTTTAGACTCAGGGTTCATGTTAGGGTGTTAGGTATAAACATAAATTTAGTTTCCCCATAGGAATCAATGGGGCTGCGTTACGGAGCTTTACGCTCCTTTATTGCAGGTGTTAGAGACTTTTATTCAGCCGGTTCTCCCCATTGATGTCTATGGGGAAATTGTACACGAGCAGGTAAAACCAGCTTACCGCCGCTCACCGCAGAGCTGGTATTGGAGTGCGGTATGGAGCTCAATTTTGCTCTATGCTCACTTCTTGCCTGCTAACGCCGGGTTTTTGTAAACCTATAATACCATCGCTGTAGGTAAGTGAGCGGTGACAATAACTTGCAAGTTAGTACTGCACCGCTCATAACACAAAACTCGTAATCTAGCCGTATGTTATTGAATTGTATCCTGATCCTACAGCTCTTTTCAAATCAGTTCTCCTGTTTTCTTAAAGGTGCCAGGTTATGAAGCTCCGCCTCTATGTACTGAGCACCGCCATCTTGGAGCTCAGGTATTCTCACAGTCTGTGACAGTAGCAGTGTGCACTAATAGATCAGTGATATTGTCCACTTTTTTACAACTGTATAATGTGATTCAGGTTAGTGTGCATGATTGTGTGAGCTTCACATTTTTGCAGTTTTACAGTTACACAAAATATATTTAAAAAAAAAACACTCAGCAATTATATATAGCAATGCAGCCACTGGAAAATGTATAACTCCTGCTTTGTGCTATGCACCCTGAATCACATTATATAGCGGTAAAGAAGTAAAAAAAAATACTGATCTTATTCTATAAATATTTTAAAGAAATATTATCAACTCAACTAGTCAGAATCTTCAACAAGATTATGCAAGGAGAAATAACCCCTTCGGAATTATTGTTTGCCAGGATGTCAGTTATACCTAAGATAGGGAAAAACAAACAACATTGTCAGAATTTTAGGCCCATTTCACTTATCAACCAAGACATCAAATTATTGACAAAAATTCTTGCGGACAGACTAAACCCCATCATGACAAAAATAATCCACCCTGACCAAGTAGGGTTTATTAGATCCTGAGAAGCCTCAGTCAACATCAGGAGAACCATATGCTTAATTAATTATACAGTGACACATAAGATACCTTCTCTGCTTCTGGTGTTAGATGCAGAGATGGCCTTTGTCAGGGTCTACTGGGATTACCTTCTTAACATTCTAAAGGCATTCGGGTTCAGACTGAATTTCCTTAAAACCATTCAGACTTTATACTCTGATCCTAGAGCATTCATCAAGGTAGCAGGTTACCAATCAAAAGAAATTTTAATTAGGAACGGTACAAGACAGGGTGTCCTTTGTCACCATTGCTTTTCGCTTTATGCATCAAACCACTAGCCACAAAAATACAAAATGACCATGATATTTCAGGGATTGATGTGGGTCTCTCTACATATAAAATAGCGTTGTTCGCGGATGACGTGATATTGACTCACCAAGCTGTTACTATCACTGCCCCCACTATACCAAATAATACAAAATTTTGGGAAGATATCTGGTTATACACTTAATGAGGACAAGTGTGTAGGATTAGATATTCATCTACCCCCTGAAAATAAAAAAATGTAAGATGCAAACTTCAACTTTGAATGGGCAAAAAAAGGCCTCTCATACCTGGGTATCATGCTCTCCCACAACATACTCTTTATATTCCCTCAATTACAAACCCATGTTCACACAAATCCAACAATTAATCACCAAATGGATGAAAGAAAAAAATCTAATTTTATGGACGCATTGTTGTTGCCAAAATTACTATCTTATCTAAATTATTATATCTTTTCAGATCTCTCACAGTAACAGTACCAATATCTGAACTTAAAGGGACACTGAACCCACATTTTTTCTTTCGTGATTAAGATAGAGTATGAAATTTTAAGCAACTTTCTAATTTATTTCTATTATCAAATTTTCTTCATTCTCTTGCTATCTTTATTTGAAATGCAAGAATGTAAGTTTAGATGCCGGCCCATTTTTGGTGAACAACCTGGGTTGTTCTTGTTGATTGGTAGATAAATTCATCCACCAATAAAAAAATGCTATCCAGAGTCCTGAACCAAAAAAGAAGCTTAGATGCCTTCTTTTTCAAATAAAGACAGCAAGTGAATGAAGAAAATTTGATAATAGGAGTAAATCAGAAAGTTACCTAAAATTGCATGCTCTATCTGAATCACGAAAGAAAAAAAATGTGGGTTCAGTGTCCCTTTAACCAAATCCAAAAAGAAATTATTAAATTTATATGGGGAGGTAAGAAATCTCATATTAATAAACATAAATCAGGAGGAGGACTGGGAGTCCCACAACTCACGTCATACTACTTTGCAGCACAATATTAGATGGGTGCAGCTTGAAACGGATTTAGTACAAGTATCACCCATTTGCAAACTACTTTGGGCTAACAAACAAGACAGACCCCCAGCTTGGAAATCTTACACCACAATAGCACACACCATTTACGTGTGAGACAGGCTTTTAAATATCCTCTAATCACACAGAGATCTAGAGCCACACCTTTAGACTCCCTAGCTAATTCAATCCCATTGTTATTGTTGAGTAAGTGGACAAACAGAGGCCAGTATAGAATAGCAGACGCCCTAATCAATAATGCTATACTATAATATAGTCAATATGTTGAACTTGACCCAACAGACACACACAGCTGGTTCCATTATTTCCAACTTAAATCTAGAGTGAAAACAGTACTGCATTAACAATCACCAAACACCCCAACAAGCTTTGAAATGATGTGCCTCTCTAGGGAGAGACCTAAGGGCGCCATAGCCCAATTATACCAAACCTACAATGTACAGATCGAGACAAATAAAGAAAAATGTATGCTATCATGGGAAAATGATAACAATTTTAACTGGAATGTGAAGGAATGGGTGACCACATTACAAAGAGGGTATTCCTTCTCTATTAGCACTACACTGAAAGAAAATTACATTAAAACAGTCTATAAATGGTACTTACACCCAACTAGACTACACCCCAGAGTAAATAACAAGAGTGAGTTGTGTTTCAGGGGATGTTCAGAGAGAGGCACATAAATGCATATGTGGTGGCACTGCGGATCAGCCGCACAAACATGGACCCATTCCTCAGAAATATTAAGTACATTATTTGAAAAGCAAATTAACCTTTCCCCAACACAAGCTTTATTACACGAACCAATTCCGGGCCTTACTAAACACAACTGTAAACTAGCTATGATAATATGCACTGCAACCAGACTATGTATAGCTCAGTATTGGAAGAAAGAATTACCGAACTTCTACATAGTCATGAGTAAGATAGAACAAATCTACCAAATGTCTAGCATCTCAGCTGATCTATTAGCCCAAAAAGGCCAATTTCTAGAGGTGTGGGAACCATGGATAATGTATACCGAAGCAGTTCAATGGGACACTCATAGACAAAGATTGGTAGCGGACCGGACTCCCACTAATACTTCCACCCCCCGTTTGTTAAGGTTTCTACAGAGGCTTCTATGCATGAGGGATACTTACATGCACATGCGCTAAATGTCAAAGAAAATTTTAAAGAGTCTATCTGTATGTATAGTAATCTGGTCCATGATCAGATACATTTTTGGTCTGGAATATGTAATCTAAAAAACCTGTAAACCCTACTGTCATGAGATGCAGGACACAGCAATGATGGTACAACTCTATTTTATTACAGAGCATAGAAACATACATCTAGTCAGATTGATTTCACTAACTAACTGCGACACAAACTACCGGACCTAAGCCCTGCCCCCAAACTAGTGACATCACATCCTGCTCTCATCACATCTTCCCCTTTTTCAAAGGCGAAGCATACATTTGAATATAACAAATAACAAGGTATACGAACAGAGTATACAACAACATTTTTTTTTCCGAACTAAATTGGTTCAGAAAATATAAACACATAAATTACATCCTGACTTGGACATCGGGGTAGACTACCCTAGTCCACAGTGACCATGTGATTATTCTGCCCATACTTCCGGTCACTGTTTTAGCTAAAGTCAGTCCCTATATCGGGCCGGAAGTTTCACCACTCTTCCGCTTGATGTAACTTTGCATGAACTGTCCTCTGATACAGAAGATGGTGAATAAGAGTCCGCTGGAGGCAAAGATATATCCCCGCTATGATCTTGCTGGGGGGAAGGCACCTCTCTTAGAACAGGGGATCCCACCGGCGGTGGTACTGAGGCATCCAGTTCCAGACTCTCAGGTACAGGCTGAAGATGTCTTCGGTTACGGCGTGTAACCGTCCCTCCCTAAGTAAGGACTGTATAAGACCTTGGTTCTGGAGAGCGGCCAACTACCGTAGCAGGTGTCTTCCATTTCTTCTCATCATCCAGTTTAATTCTGACAGTTTGCCCCGCATTCAGTTCCTGTAAGGGCCTGACAGAATGTCTCCTGTCGTAGAAGAAACGATAACCCTTTTTGGCCTCTTCATCCCTCCTAAGGACTTCGTCCCGAGGAACAGGGCCAGGCGGCTTGAAGACACCCACTGAGGGTAAAGTGGTGCGAATCTGGTGTCCTAGCATCAGCTGTGCCAGGCTAAACCCGGTGGCTTGAATGGGAGTCGCCCTGTATGACAAGAGGGCTAGGTACGGCTCAGATTGCTTTAGAATTAATTTTGTTGTTTGAACTGCCCTTTCAGCCATTCCGTTGGCCTGCGGATAATGTGGACTTGACGTGGAATGTACAAAGTCATATTCCCTGCTGAAAGCACTGAACTCTGTAGAAACGAACTGCATACCATTATCACTCACCAGCTCCATTGGAATGCCCCACCGGGCGAACAAGCTCTTCAGGCGAATGATAACGGCTTGACTTGTGATATCATTCAGGGGTGCAATTTCCAAATATCTGGAATAGTAGTCGATCACAACAAGGAACTTTTTCCCATGCAGTTCACACAAATCAGCAGCTATTTTCTGCCACGGCCCCGCAGGCAGCGGAGTAGAAATCAAGGGCTCCCTTCTCTGAGTAGGCCAGCGTTCCCGGCAAAAAGCACATTTAGACACGTGATTTGCAATGTCGGAGCTGATCCCAGGCCACCACACAGCTGTAGCTGCCCTTTCTATGCACTTTGTAATGCCTAAGTGGCCATCGTGAATCCTGTTTAACTTTTCCTTCTCATGCTGACAGGAATTACGATGCGGTCTTGGAACAGCACCAACCCCTCCAGCTCCGTGAGCTGCGACCTCTCTGGCTGGTAAGCACTTAAAGACATCCAGGCTGCCCGGCTCTCAGGCCAGCCTTCTTTTATGTACTTTATAACCTCTTGCATATCTGTGTCCAAATATGTCTCTTTCTTTATTTCCTCCAGTTTCCTTGAAGAAATTGACTTAGAGGCCAGAACTGAATCAACATACACTTTCACCTCAGATTCAGTGGAGGATTCTTCAGCAGCAGCCAGCGGGAGCCTGGATAGTGTATCCGCCACAACCAGTTGTTTCCCCGGCACATGCACTGCCTGAACATTGAACCTGAGCAGTCTCATTAAAAGTCTCTGGCATCTTAAGGATGTTTTGTCGATATCATAAGAGTTGATTAGAGGGACTAGCGGTTTGTGGTCAGTTTCCAGACTAAATTTCTCCAAACCCACTAGATAACACTGAAAGCGCTCACAGGCCCAAACTGCAGCCAGGCACTCTCTCAATTTGAGCGTATTTTGACTCCGCAGCCATCAGTGTGCGGGAACAGTAGGCGATGGGCTGTAGTTTATTCTCATTTAACTGCAAGAGAGCAGCCCCCAACCCATAACTGCTTGCATCGGCACTAACCACAGTCTTTTTGAAAGGTTCGTAGAACCCCAGCACCGGGGCAGACCCCAGCAGGGACTTGGCCTGCATAAAAGCTTTTTCTTGTGAAGGTCCCCAGACCCAGGCAATGTCTTTCTTTAGCAACTCTGTGATAGGGTGTAGAACTGTTGATAAATCAAGAAGAAACTTGCCCACATAATTTACAAGGCCCAATATCTGTCTCAGCTCATGTACATCAGGACTTTTCATCTGTTCAATAGCACAAATTTTCTCGGGGTCTGGCCTGATGCCATCCCCATTGATGATATGCCCAAAGTAACATAATTCAGTTTTCCTAAAATGGCATTTTTCTTTATTCAGCTTCAGCCCAGACTCTTTGATAGCCTGTAGCACACAACTTAAACGCTGATCATGCTCCTCCACTGTAGACCCATACACTAGAATGTCGTCCATGACGACCGCTGTGCCCACGTGGTCACTCAGGAGAGAACTCATTTCCCTTTGAAAGATTTCCGGAGCAGAGGATATCCCAAAGGGGAGTCTGCAGAAGCAGAACCGACCTACCGGTGTGATAAAGGTAGTCAGTTTGCGGCACTTTGGATCCAGGGGGATCTGCCAAAAGCCGCTAGAAGCGTCTAATGTGGAAAAGAACTTCGCCCCAGCCAACTTTGGAGCTATATCTTCTAATGTCGGCAGCACAAATCTCTCTCTCTTTACTGCCTCATTCAACATTTTCAGGTCCACACAGATGCGCACCTTTCCGTTTTTCTTTGCAACCCGGAACAATGGGGGAACACCAATCAGTCGCTTCAACAACCTCTTCAATAACCCCCATAGTCTTCATGCGCATAAGCTCCTTCTCCACTTGAGGCATGAGCGGGAACGGAATTCTACGGGGAGTAGAAATAATGTATGGGACTGCGTCACTTTTAAATGCTATACGGACTGGTTTGCAATTCAGTAGGCCCAACTCGCCAAACATATCTTCAGAGATCTCATTTACTCTGGCTACGAGGCCCAAGTCACAGGCTGCTTTTCTGCTCAATAAATTGCTAACACACTGACCTCGAATCACATGCACCCACATAGTGAACTTTCTTTGCTTGTACTCACAGCTGGCAAGAAATGTCCCCGCACAATCAATGCGGCCACCAGGACTATGGACGTTTGTAGTAACCTTCGCCAGCTGGGGCTGTCGAGGCAGTTTCATAAATGCAGCAAAAGACATTACAGTGATATCTGCTCTTGTGTCAATCTTAATATCAACTCTGGCTCCCATTACAGTAAAAGTAACTTTCCAATCTTCCTCTGAGCTTGGCCGTTCCACAACAGACCCCACAAAAGACACTTCCTGACCCTCCTGGTCACTGTCCACCTGCATCTCCTTAATGTATTTAGTTTTACACACCACTTCAAAATGGCCCATTTTGTTACATTTTCTGCATCTTTTATCTCTGGCCGGGCATATAACACTCTGATCATGGGCATGGTAGCACCATGTGCATCGGGCATGCTGCGCCGATCCACTTCTAGGCCTTTCCATTATTTTAGATCTACCGCTCACACTGCCTTTCACTAGCAGTTTTCCTGGACTGTTGCACTTCATCCACAATACTCTCAGACCTCAGATCAGCACTCTGCTTTTTCACCAGTTCACTCTGGCGGGCCATCCTAATAGCCCCATCTAATGTTAAATCAGGCTCTAACTGCAGCTTCAGGGAGACTTCAGCATCTGCAATTCCAATAACTATTCTGTCTCTGATTTGCTCTTCTTTAGCAACACCAAACTCACAGAATTCAGCTAATTCATACAGGCTGCGCACAAATGACTCCACAGATTCTCCCACACGTTGATTACATTTGTGAAAACAAGCTCTCTCATGAATCACATTTCTTTTGGGCACAAAGTGGGCACCGAGTTTATCCATAACTATATCAAAGTTAAATTCTTCCCCTTCTTGGAAAGTAAAAGCATTGAACACTGGCTCCACATCTTTCCCCATAGAGTATAAAAGAGAATTAACTTGTACATCACCACTTTCCTTGTTCAGTTTGGAAGCAATCCTGAAGCGCTGAAACCGCTGACGCCATGTGGGCCAAGCTGCAGGCTGAGAGAAGTCAAAAGGCTCAGGTGGGGTAAACTTTGACATTGTCATCATCGATCAGGAACAGAAGCGCAGGCCAGAACTTCTGACACCATGTCATGAGATGCAGGACATATGCAGGACACAGCAATGATGGTACAACTCTATTTTATTACAGAGCATAGAAACATACATCTAGTCAGGTTGATTTCACTAACTAACTGCGACACAAACTACCTGACCTAAGCCCCGCCCCCAAACTAGTGACATCACATCCTGCTCTCATCACACCTCTTTATACTAATATCTGTTGCTTTGTATGGAGATGTCTAGAAATATTTCATATTATTGTTTATTATTTTTTTTGGTGAAAATCTAATACAAATTATTAAAAAAATAAATAAAAAAAATACTGATCTGTGAGTGTGCACTGCTTCTGTCTGAGAATACCTGAGCTCCAAGATGGAGGTGCTGGTGCCCAGTACAAATAGGCGGAGCTTCAGTATCTGTCCCCTTTAAGCTATTAAAACAGGAAAACTGATTTGAAAAGAACTACAGGAACAATAACAAAGTGAGTAGTTAATATTCTTTTGTAGTTGTGAACAGCAGTTTAATGTCCCTTTAATACGCAAAGCTTTTACACTTGTCTAGTCATTTTCTATCAATGTTAACAAACCATTTTAGTCAGACAATAGAGCCCAATTACATTTCAGTAATAATTGCTTTCCACTGCACTGAATTCCTGGTGACACATGAGTGACATTCACAATACTTGTAATATACTAAACAATTCCCCATTTATCCAAAAACATTAAATAAATATTGTGGGGAAAACTTCCTCTTAATTTGTGCAGCTATAATTTCCCCACAAAACAGACTCTGTTAAAGCATAAACTGCTCTGTAACAAAAGAACATGTTTACAATAGTACATAGAACATAAAAAACAATAGAACATATGTAAAAAAACAAAACAACCCCCCCCAAAAAACAATAGAACATAAAAAAACAAAATAACGTTTCATTATCCCCATGTTCTGATATGCCAGCCTCATAAAGTATATATAGTATTTGAGAATAAGTTACAGAAAAAAACAGCTCAGTTCTGTGCAAGCACTGTAGGCCGCACATGTCTTGATCACAACCTGCAACTCATAGGGGTAGATTTATCATGGTGCGCTGTAGCGATCATGCTGTCAGCATTTATCATTGCACAAGCAGTTCTGGTGAACTGCTTGTGCAATGCCGCCCCTGCCAGTTTGCCACTAGCAGGGGGTGTCAATCAACCTGAGAGCAGACAGACAAGTTATGGAGTAGCGGTCTTAAGACCGCTGCTTCTTAACTCCTGTTACAGGCGAGACTGAATGGCAAATACTTAAAGTGACATTACACACTAGATTTTTCTATGCATAAATGTTTTATAGATGACCCATTTAGATAGCCCATCTGTGAGTGTTTTTGTAACAATGTATAATTTTGCTTAGTTTATAAGAACATTGTGCTGATTTTCAGACTCCTAACCAAGCCCCACAGTGTCAGATGCATACATGTGTTTTCTGACTCCTGCTGGCTCCTGTTTATGTTATATCTTTTTATATGCAGTGAAGGGGGGGGGGGGGGGCGTCTGCTCTTCTTGTTTTCCCATCCCCTTTCACTGGGTATCCCTGCTTAACCTCATCAACAGTGCTAAACTGAGAGCTTCTAAGTGCGTTTTTAAAAGGTTTTATACAGGATTTTTATATCAGTATCTGTGCATATTCTTTTTATATAGTACTGTCTATACATGCAGTTATAGCAAAATTGGTGTACACTGTCCATTTAACTCCCTATCATGATGACATGATTGACAAGAGAAACTAGCATTCTACAATCTCTGTACTTTATTTTACAATCCCAAAAATGCAAACATGAAATAAAAACAAAGATATTAGAAAGTGATTTCTAAATGCTATTTCTCAAAGTTGTGATTTTCATTTTCTCCAGATCCTGTTAGCTGTACGAAATATCATGTATCAGTCTATTAAATACAGTATATATACATATGTAAATATCAGTCCTGTCTAGGCCTACTAGCAAGGGACTATACAATGGTAGCAATTATCGGTCCAATCTATCTAGACCATATATTCATATACACATCTAAAATGTCATTTAGACTAGTTTATTATATATATATATATATATATATATATATATATATATATATATATATATATATATATATATATATATATATATATATAAAAGACTCCAAACATCCAAAGGAGGAAGAAACAGGAACTCCGGACTCATGGAACTTGTGCAAAGAAGTTTATTCAGCAATGTTGCTCATAGTAAGGTGTGTAACCTAGAATACACCTGACGCGTTTCGCGCATGCGCACATGCTCTTCATCAGAGGTCTAGACCATATATTCATATACACATCTAAAATTTAGACTACTTTATTAAAGATATATATATATATATATATATATATATATATATATATATATATATATATATATATATATATATATATATATATAGGTAAGCAGTGAACAAGTGCTATCTAAGCACGAAACATGTATGCTCTCTGTGCGCCTGCAAAATACCATTTGGATTAGTCCTATTTAGGACACTTTTTTTTGCTTTTAAATGTATTAATAAAGCAAGTTTTTTAACTTATACATAAGGACTCTGAGCGCATTTGTGGTTTCTACTTTGGATTTGGATATTTCTTGCGTGCAGGACAGACACGCCGAACCACTAGCTGCCATTGCCCTTCATTAGGGATTTTGAATTTCCCGCCCTCCCCTGTCAGTGAGCCGGTTACACTCTCATACAACAGACGAAGGATTTGTTGCGCTCCGTTGTGCAGGTACTCTGTGGATGTTTGTATTTTCTGTTTAACCTGCCTAGGAGCTGCCGTATCTGCCGCCGGACTTTACCCAACAGGTGACTTGATGTGATCACAGCACCGGACCGAAGAGCATCAGTATGCAGCGGTAAAGACCAAATGCCGATTAGCTGCTGCAATCTGACAGCTGTCTAAGGAAACAGCCATAACAACAGCTTAACGTATATGAACTAACAGACTACTAACAGACTGCAGCATCGGCTTCACCGCATAGCGGAAAGTAAGAAACAAATATTTACATTAATTTTTTCTGCTGCATATAAGGCTATTATTTGGGTAAAGATTATATTGTGACTAAGGAAAATATATTGTTTTGTGGTATTGTGCTAACAGGCCAACGAGAAGCAACTATAAAGGGGGTGAATATGTTATAAAAACATCATAAGGAAACAAACATAAATATAAAAAAGCGTGTTATTGAATATTGAAAGCGCTTGAAACCCTCATTTATGTTTCATGATTGTTTGGTCACACAGAACACCAATACTAAAATATATACGGCTCCTAGGGGAGGGAAATTAATAAAAGACTTTAATATCTGAAATCAAGTGCTTGTCTATAATAGACATTATGGAACACAGCAGTGAACAGTCATATGTTTTGGGAGATTTTGAGAATGATGATGAAAATATGTATGACCATATAGTACATACTCTGGATAGTCTGTTTTTTTATATTGATTCATTACGCAAGAGAGATATCAAACTGGATTTAGATATCAAGGCTTTTAGGATATATCTCCAAGAAAAGCGTATACCTAGAGGTTTGAGAATCAAGAAATTTCCCTCTTTTTTAGTGAATGACCAAGAATTTATAAAGAAGTGGAATAATATTCTGGATACCTGTTCCTTTGCTCTAATCAGTCTTCTGATTGAATACAAAAAACAGCAAAGAAAAGATATATTGAGAGAGGTAAAAGAGATACAAGAAAATCTAAAAAGTTATCAGGATGATGTGGACTTTAAGAAATATGATATTCAGTTTGAAAAAAATATGAATATGTTCAAACAAGAACTTTGGCAGTTCAAATCTAGAAAAATGGTACGTGACAAAAAGGACTATGAATCCAGACAAGTGTATAGATGGAGTGAAGATGAAAACACCAAACCCAGATTCTTTAAGCGTCATTACAAAAATAATAAAAAAACAGACAAGAAAGAAAAATCAGTAACTTTCTCTGACACAGAATATGAGTTTGACTCCTCAGATGGTGATATAGTAGAAGAAATAGAGATACCAAATGTCCTGAGAACAACTGATACAGAAGCTGAGTCTGCATCCACCTCCCAGGTCTCAAAAAACGAGAGGGACAAATTCCAAACCCCAGCAAGAAGAAAAAAACCCACAGGGGGACTAGAGGAAAAGGAAGAGGTGCTACATATGCCCACTCAAGTACAGAACAAGACCAAGAGAGGAGGTCTGCGCAAGACCTACACGACCAGATCACAAAAGACTCAGAAAAAATACGCGTGAATTCAGATGTAATTAATCTGTCTTCAAAAAATTTGACTGATCAGGAAATATCAGTCTTATCAAAAGGACTTAACTTTGTTCCCACATGCCATTTTAATATGTTTGATACCATTCTAGACATTAATAGATTTGTACGTAAGATTACACTACGCAGGCATTTCTATTCTGCCATAGATGAAGAACAACCACATAACACTGATTTCAATGAGGTCATTAGCACTACTAACCAATTAGAAACAGACAACATACAATTTGCAGATTGGTGTAGCATATATGATCTTGAGAAACACGAGCAAGATAACCAGAGAGAAAAGTTAGGTTTACCTAATGATAAAAATGTTTCTCTTAAGCATATAAAAAATAAAAGTTCTTTTTATCCTACTCAAATGAGACCTAAAGTCCTAGATATCTTTCAAAAAACTATCGAAGACAAATTGAGAACTCTAGATAAAAACAATAGAGATAAAACTAAACAAAAGTACAGAAATAAACCCAATTTAACACATGCAGAGAAAGAAGCTTTACACACATTAACAAGTAATAAAGAACTAATCATAAGGCAGTCAGACAAAGGCGGGAATGTGATTGTGTTAAACAGAATAGATTATGTAGCTGAAGCATCTAGACAACTTAATGAAAGGGAAGTATATGAAAAATTAAAAGAAAACCCCACTAGGAAATTTAAGGAAAAACTTATGGAGATAATTTATTATGCAAGGCAACATAATATCATTACTCAATCTACACAGGAAGCCTTGGTTGTGGAATTTCCAGTTACTCCAATTTTTCATTACTTTCCGAAGATTCACAAAGATCATATTTCACCTCCTGGAAGGCCAATTATCGCTGGCATTGACTCTTTGAATGAGTCACTCTCAGAACTAGTTGATTCCTTCCTGCAACCGTTAGTAAGAAATTTACCTAGCTACATTCAGGATTCTACAGCTTTATTAAAAAAATTACATAATACACATTAGTTGTTGCAGATGTATCATCGTTATATACCTCAATATTACACGAAAAAGGCTTAACAGCAATAGAATTTTTTTTGGACAATTATAGCAATTATGAGGCAGCAACAAAAGTTTTCCTCATGAATGCTATAGAGTATCTGCTAACACACAACTTTTTCAAATTTGGTAGTAATTTCTATCTCCAGAAGCGTGGAACAGCTATGGGGGCCAAGTTTGCCCCCTCGTACGCCAACCTTTTTATGGGTTGGTGGGAGCTGTTCCACGTTTTTGGAGATAGAAATCCATACAAACAACACATTGTATCATTTTTTAGATACATAGATGATCTATTGTTTGTATTTGATGGAGATGACTCAGAGGTCAAAATTTTTTTGCCAATACCTTAACCACAATGAATGTGGTATTAAGTTTACAAGTGATTACAGCACTACTAATGTTAATTTTTTAGATCTCAATATCTATATTGATGAGAATACAAACGATTTAAAAACTACCTTATTTAGGAAACCAACTGCAGGAAATACCACTTTAAAATATGATTCTTGTCACCCTAAACATGTCATTGAAGCTATCCCTAAGGGGGAGCTAATTAGATTAAAACGTAATTGCACTGATGAAAAAGAGTATCAAAAACATGCTATGATTACTCTAGATAGACTAAAAGACAGGGGCTTTAAAGATGAGGTATTAAATAAAGCAAAAACATAATTTATGCTTACCTGATAAATTCCTTTCTCCTGTAGCGTGGTCAGTCCACGGGTCATCATTACTTCTGGGATATTAACTCCTCCCCAACAGGAAGTGCAAGAGGATCACCCAGCAGAGCTGCTATATAGCTCCTCCCCTCTACGTCACACCCAGTCATTCGACCGAGAACCAACGAGAAAGGAGAAGCCAAAGGGTGCAGTGGTGACTGGAGTATAATTTAAAAAATTTAGACCTGCCATACAAACAGGACGGGCCGTGGACTGACCACACTACAGGAGAAAGGAATTTATCAGGTAAGCATAAATTATGTTTTCTCCTGTTAAGTGTGGTCAGTCCACGGGTCATCATTACTTCTGGGATACCAATACCAAAGCTAAAGTACACGGATGACGAGAGGGACAGGCAGGCTCTTTATACGGAAGGAACCACTGCCTATAGAACCTTTCTCCCAAAAACAGCCTCCGAAGAAGCAAAAGTGTCAAATTTATAAAATTTGGAAAAAGTATGAAGAGAAGACCAAGTTGCAGCCTTGCAAATCTGTTCAACAGAGGCCTCGTTCTTAAAGGCCCAAGTGGAAGCCACAGCTCTAGTGGAATGAGCTGTAATTCTTTCAGGAGGCTGCTGTCCAGAAGTCTCATAGGCTAAACGTATTATGCTACGAAGCCAAAAAGAGAGAGAGGTAGCAGAAGCTTTTTGACCTCTCCTCTGTCCAGAATAAACGACAAACAGGGAAGAAGTTTGGCGAAAATCTTTAGTTGCCTGTAAATAAAATTTCAGGGCACGGACTACATCTAGATTGTGCAGAAGTCGTTCCTTCTTTGAAGAAGGATTCGGACACAATGATGGCACAACAATCTCTTGATTGATATTCATATTAGTGACAACCTTAGGTAAGAACCCAGGTTTAGTACGCAGAACTACCTTATCTGAATGAAAAATCAGATACGGAGAATCACAATGTAAGGCTGATAACTCAGACTCTACGAGCCGAGGAAATAGCCATTAAAACAGAACTTTCCAAGATAACAGCTTGATATCAATGGAATGAAGGGGTTCAAACGGAACACCCTGTAAAACGTTAAGAACTAAATTTAAGCTCCATGGTGGAGCAACAGTTTTAAACACAGGCTTAATCCTGGCCAAAGCCTGGCAAAAGGCCTGAACGTCTGGAACCTCTGACAGACGTTTGTGTAAAAGAATGGACAGAGCTGAAATCTGTCCCTTTAAGGAACTAGCGGATAAACCCTTTTCTAAACCTTCTTGTAGAAAAGACAATATCCTAGGAATCCTAACCTTACTCCATGAGTAACTTTTGGATTCGCACCAATATAAGTATTTACGCCATATTTTATGGTAAATCTTTCTGGTAACAGGCTTCCTAGCCTGTATTAAGGTATCAATTACTGGCTCAGAAAAACCACGTTTTGATAAAATCAAGCGTTCAATTTCCAAGCAGTCAGCTTCAGAGAAATTAGATTTTGATGTTTGAAGGGACCCTGAATCAGAAGGTCCAGTCTTAGAGGCAGAGACCAGGGTGGACAGGATGACATGTCCACTAGATCTGCATACCAAGTCCTGCGTGGCCACGCAGGCGCTATTAGAATCACCGATGCTCTCTCCTGTTTGATTCTGGCAATCAATCGAGGAAGCATCGGGAAGGGTGGAAACACATAAGCCACCCCGAAGGTCCAAGGTGCTGTCAAGGCATCTATCAGGACCGCTCCCGGATCCCTGGATCTGGACCCGTAACAAGGAAGCTTGGCGTTCTGTCGAGACGCCATGAGATCTATCTCTGGCTTGCCCCAACGTCGAAGTATTTGGGCAAAGACCTCCGGATGAAGTTCCCACTCCCCCGGATGAAAAGTCTGACGACTTAGGAAATCCGCCTCCCAGTTCTCCACTCCCGGGATGTGGATTGCTGACAGGTGGCAAGAGTGAGACTCTGCCCAGCGAATTATCTTTGATACTTCCATCATCGCTAGGGAGCTTCTTGTCCCTCCTTGATGGTTGATGTAAGCTACAGTCATGATGTTGTCCGACTGAAACCTGATGAACCCCCAAGTTGTTAACTGGGGCCAAGCCAGAAGGGCATTGAGAACTGCTCTCAATTCCAGAATGTTTATTGGTAGGAGACTCTCCTCCTGAGTCCATGATCCCTGAGCCTTCAGAGAATTCCAGACAGCGCCCCAGCCTAGTAGGCTGGCGTCTGTTGTTACAATTGTCCAATCTGGCCTGCTGAATGGCATCCCCCTGGACAGATGTGGCCGAGAAAGCCACCATAGAAGAGAATTTCTGGTCTCTTGATCCAGATTCAGAGTAGGGGACAAATCTGAGTAATCCCCATTCCACTGACTTAGCATGCACAATTGCAGCGGTCTGAGATGTAGGCGTGCAAAGGGTACTATGTCCATTGCCGCTACCATTAAGCCGATCACCTCCATGCATTGAGCCACTGACGGGTGTTGAATGGAATGAAGGACACGGCATGCATTTTGAAGCTTTGTTAACCTGTCTTCTGTCAGGTAGATCTTCATTTCTACAGAATCTATAAGAGTCCCTAAGAAGGGAACTCTTGTGAGTGGAAAGAGAGAACTCTTCTTTTCGTTCACCTTCCATCCATGCGACTTTAGAAATGCCAGTACTAACTCTGTATGAGACTTGGTAGTTTGAAAGCTTGAAGCTTGTATCAGAATGTCGTCTAGGTACGGAGCTACCGAAATTCCTCGCGGTCTTAGTACCGCCAGAAGAGCACCCAGAACCTTTGTGAAGATTCTTGGAGCCGTAGCCAATCCGAATGGAAGAGCTACAAACTGGTAATGCCTGTCTAGGAAGGCAAACCTTAGATACCGGTAATGATCTTTGTGAATCGGTATGTGAAGGTAAGCATCCTTTAAATCCACTGTGGTCATGTACTGACCCTTTTGGATCATGGGTAGGATTGTCCGAATAGTTTCCATTTTGAACGATGGAACTCTTAGGAATTTGTTTAGGATCTTTAAATCCAAGATTGGCCTGAAGGTTCCCTCTTTTTTGGGAACCACAAACAGATTTGAGTAAAACCCCTGTCCATGTTCCGACCGCGGAACCGGATGGATCACTCCCATTAGTAAAAGATCTTGTACACAGCGTAGAAACGCCTCTTTCTTTATTTGGTTTGTTGACAACCTTGACAGATGAAATCTCCCTTTTGGGGGAGAGGATTTGAAGTCCAGAAGATATCCCTGAGATATGATCTCTAACGCCCAGGGATCCTGGACATCTCCTGCCCAAGCCTGGGCGAAGAGAGAAAGTCTGCCCCCCACTAGATCCGTTCCCGGATCGGGGGCCCTCGATTCATGCTGTCTTAGGGGCAGCAGCAGGTTTTCTGGCCTGCTTGCCCTTGTTCCAGGACTGGTTAGGTCTCCAGCCTTGTCTGTAGCGGGCAACAGCTCCTTCCTGCTTTGGAGCAGAGGAAGTAGATGCTGCTCCTGCCTTGAAATTACGAAAGGAACGAAAATTAGACTGTCTAGCCTTAGGTTTGGCTCTGTCTTGAGGCAGGGCATGGCCTTTACCTCCTGTAATGTCAGCGATAATCTCTTTCAAACCGGGCCCGAATAAGGTCTGCCCTTTGAAAGGTATGTTAAGTAATTTAGATTTAGAAGTAACGTCAGCTGACCAGGATTTTAGCCACAGTGCTCTGCGCGCCTGAATGGCGAATCCGGAATTCTTAGCCGTAAGTTTTGTTAAATGTACTACGGCATCTGAAACAAATGAATTAGCTAGCTTAAGTGTTTTAAGCTTGCTTGAAATCTCATCTATAGTTATTGAGTCAAGAGTCTCTTCCAGGGACTCGGACCAAAAAGCGGCCGCGGCCGAGACAGACGCAACACATGCAAGGGGTTGCAATATAAAACCTTGTTGAACAAACATTTTCTTAAGGTAACCCTCTAATTTTTTATCCATTGGATCTGAAAAGGCACAGCTATCCTCCACCGGGATAGTGGTATGCTTAGCCAGAGTAGAAACCGCTCCCTCCACCTTAAGGACCGTCTGCCATAAGTCCCGTGTGGTGGCGTCTATTAGGAACATCTTTCTAAACACAGGAGGGGGGGGAAAAGGGTACACCGGGCCTATCCCACTCCTTAGTAATTATCTCTGTAAGCCTCTTAGGTATAGGAAATACGTCAGTACTCGCCGGTACCGCATAGTATCTATCCAGCCTACATAATTTCTCTGGGATTGCAACGGTGTTACAATCATTCAGAGCTGCTAATACCTCCCCTAACAGTACACGGAGGTTTTCGAGTTTAAACTTAAAATTAGAAATGTCTGAATCCATTCTATTGGGATCAGAACCGTCACCTGCAGATTGAAGCTCTCCGTCCTCATGTTCTGCATACTGTGACGCAGTATCAGACATGGCCCTATTATTAACAGCGCACTCTGTTCTCACCCCAGAGTGATCACGCTTACCTCTAAGTTCTGGTAATTTAGACAAAACTTCAGTCATAACATTAGCCATATCCTGTAATGTGATTTGTAATGGCCGCCCTGATGTACTCGGCGCTACAATATCACGCACCTCCCGAGCGGGAGATGCAGGTACTGACACGTGAGGCGAGTTAGTCGGCATAACTCTCCCCTCGTTGTTTGGTGAATGATGTTCAATTTGTACAGATTGACTTTTATTTAAAGTAGCATCAATGCAATTAGTACATAAATTTCTATTGGGCTCCACTTTGGCTTTAGCACATATAGCACAGAGATATTCCTCTGAGTCAGACATGTTTAACACACTAGCAATTAAACTAGCAACTTGGAAATACTTTTCAAAGCAATTTACAAATAATATGAAAACCGTACTGTGCCTTTAAGAAGCACAGAAAAAAGTTATGACAGTTGAGTAATAATAAACCGGAGAAACTATAACATCAAATTCTTTCCGGTAAAAACACAATTTTAGCAAAGGATTGCCCCCATTAGCAATGGATAACTAACCTTGAATAGCAGAAAAAAGTACAGAATATAAACGTTTTTTAAAATGTACAGAATATAAACGTTTTTTATCACAGTCAAAGCACAATCTCACAGGTCTGCTGTGAGTGATTACCTCCCTCAAATTAACTTTTGAAGACCCCTGAGCTCTGTAGAGACGAACCAGATCATGCAGGGAAGAAAACAGACTTGTGACTGAATTTTCTGATGCGTAGCAAAAGCGCCAAAATAGGCCCCTCCCCCTCACACACAACAGTGAGGGAGATCAGTAAACTGTCTTAAATTAAATAAAACGACCGCCAAGTGGAAAAAAAAAAACAGTGCCCAAACAATTTTTTCACCCAGTACCTCAGATAATTAAACGATTTTAACATGCCAGCAAAAATGTTTAACATCAAATAAATGAAATGTCATTAGAAAGCCTGTTGCTAGTCCCACTGCAAGTTAGGCTAAAGTCTTATGCATACAGTATTATCCCAGTGAAGTGCCATTCCCCAGAATACTGAAGTGTAAATATACATACATGACAGCCTGATACCAGTTGCTACTACTGCATTTAAGGCTGAACTTACATTATATCGGTATGGCAGTATTTTCTCAGTCAATTCCATTCTCAGAAAATAATATGCTGCTACATACCTCCTTGCAGGTTAACCTGCCCGCTGTCCCCTGATCTGAAGTTTAACTCACTCCTCAGATGGCCGAGAACAGCAAGATGATCTTAACTACGCCGGCTAAAATCATCCAAAAACTCAGGTAGATTCTTCTTCAAATTCTACCTGAGAAGGAACAACACACTCCGGTGCTGTTTTAAAATAACAAACTTTTGATTGAAGGTATAAAACTAAGTATAATCACCACAGTCCTCTCACACATCCTATCTATTAGTTGGGTGCAAGAGAATGACTGGGTGTGACGTAGAGGGGAGGAGCTATATAGCAGCTCTGCTGGGTGATCCTCTTGCACTTCCTGTTGGGGAGGAGTTAATATCCCAGAAGTAATGACCCGTGGACTGACCACACTTAACAGGAGAAAAACAACGTGGACAATATACCTAGAGAGCAACTTCTAAATACTCATAAAAAGAGAAATACTGATAAAAACCACAATAAACTAAAATTTATTACCAACTATAGTCTGGAATATAATAAAATCTGTAATATAGTACGTAATTCTATACCAATACTATATTCTGACCCCATTCTTAAAGAAATTATGAAGGGAGGCTGCAATTATATATCCAAAAGAGGAAAAACCTTGTCAAACTACTTGTCACCGTCAGAATTGAAACCTATAACTAACAAGAATTGGCTACAAAGAAAGAAAGGGTTTTTCAATGTAGGACATGTAACTTTGTTAAAGAAGGAGATGTATGTTTATCAACGATAACGAATAAAGAACATAAAATCAAATATGCTATTAATTGCTCAACTACACATGTAATATATTTATTAACATGTAAAATCTGTTTTAAGCAATATACAGGAAAAACTACAAGACCACTCAAAGAGAGATTTCTTGAGCACCTCCGCAGTATAGAAGATGAAAACTCAGACACACCAGTAGCGAGACATTTTAAACAAAATCATAATGCAGATGTTAATGCCCTAATGGTGCAGGGCATAGATTTTGTACCAGTATGGAGTAGAGGAGGAAATAGGGAAATGATCCTAGATAAGAGAGAGATCTTTTGGATACTAACTTTACAAACTAGCTACCCTTCTGGCATAAACAAAAGGAGAGACTTAGATTTATTTGTATAAATCTTTTTATACTACCTAAGAAAAATATAGTTTTTTATCTATCCAAATTAAAAACATCATTATGATTAGAACACAGGTACATATTATCATCTTTAGATAATAATATTAGATATTGGCAAAATTCTAATCTTAATATAAACATCTATCTCAAATCTCCTTAAAAATATTTACCATTTCTTATTACATATAAAATCTGTTTTAAATTTAACAAAATGTAATATTAATGTAATAATGTATATTGTTTATTTGTTTCTGTTCACATTTATCTGTGTGATTTGTCTTAATAGACATGCATATATACAATACAGTTTCAAGTTGCAAAACACTATGTGAAGTATCACTTTAAATCCTGTGATTAAAAGGCAGGCCTTTGCAGGTGCACAGGTAAGCAGTGAACAAGTGCTATCTAAGCACGAAACATGTATGCTCTCTGTGCGCCTGCAAAATACCATTTGGATTAGTCCTATTTAGGACACTTTTTTGCTTTTAAATGTATTAATAAAGCAAGTTTTTTAACCTATACATAAGGACTCTGAGCGCATTTGTGGTTTCTACTTTGGATTTGGATATTTCTTGCATGCAGGACAGACACGCCGAACCACTAGCTGCCATTGCCCTTCATTAGGGATTTTGAATTTCCCGCCCTCCCCTGTCAGTGAGCCGGTTACACTCTCATACAACAGACGAAGGATTCGTTGCGCTCCGTTGTGCAGGTACTCTGTGGATGTATATATATATATATATATATATATATATATATATATGTACATTTACATCCCACCCACTACCAATGGACTATACAATGGCAATGAATAGATGTGAGGATTGTGATCACCAAAGCCATTCCTGTCCAATACGGAAATGTTGTTATCGCTTGGATTGTGATTACTCAGAACTTGAAAAACACTGAAAACAAATGCAGATCAATGGGATCGGAAAGACTGGAATAAATCGCTTGAAGAGACACTGAACCCAAATTTTTTCTTTTGTGATTCAGATAGAGCATGAAATTTTAAGCAACTTTCTAATTTACTCCTATTATCAAATGGTCTTCATTCTCTTGGTAGCTTTATTTGAAATGCAAGCATGTGAGTTTAGATACCGGCCCATTTTTGGTGAGCAACCTGGGTTGTCCTTGCTGATTAGTGGATAAATTCATCCACCAATAAAAAAGTGCTGTCCAGAGGACTGAACCAAAAAAAGCTTAGATGCCTTCTTTTTCAAATAAAGATAGCAATAGAACAAAGAAAAATGATAATAGGAGTAAATTAGAAAGTTGCTTAAAATTGCATGCTCTATCTGAATTACAAAGGAAATATTTGGGTTCAGTGTCCCTTTAATTTGTTCACTTAGTATCCTTTGATGAAAAGCATATTTAGGCAGGAGCTGGCTGGTATATGATGTCTAAGAACATATCCTTCTTGTCATTGGCTCATTATATGTGTTCAGCTAGGTCTCTGTAGTTAATTGCTGCTCTTGAGCTCACTTTAACCACATAGCTATATGGAAGCAAAAGAACAATACATAAATGCTCTAACACAGAGAGAATTTTATTGTTGCACTGGTCTATATATTTAAAGAGCTTGGGGGAATTAGTGGCTTATTAAATAGAAGATTCAGAGTGAGATATGAAACATAAAATTGTCATCTTTAAATGGTTTCACTAAATGAACATCATTATTTTCTCCTTTAAAGGGACACTAAACCCAATTTCTTTCTTTCATGATTCAGATAGAGCATGCAATTTTAAGCAACTTTTTAATTTACTCCTATTATAAATTTTTCTTCGTTCTTTTGCTACCTTTATTTAAAAGCAGGAATGTGATGCATAGGAGCCAGCCCATTTTTGGTTGAGAATCTGAGTTATGCTTGTGGCTAAATGTCAGCCACCAATAAGCAAGTGCTATCCATGGTGCTGAACCTAGAATGGGCAGGCTGCTAAGATTTACATTCCAGCTTTTTAAGTAAAGATAGCAAGAGAACAAAGAAAAATTGATAATAGGAATAAATTAGAAAGTTGTTTAAAATGTCATGCTCTATCTGAATCATGAAAAAAATATTGTGCGTTTAGTGTCCGTTTAATAACTTACTAGTTTAGGGGTTTATCAGTCTTGCACATATTTTCTTGAGATAACATTATACTGAACTGTTGTTGGTAATGTCAGTGTGTTTTTCCAGTTATCCCAATCCCAAGATGCTTTTGCCATTAAAACCCCTGAAGACTGAAGCATTGTTAATCTCACGATGCCTGAAGCATTATTAACTTCCCGAAAATAACCCAAAGTTGCTCTCTGCATCATTAATCTTGCAGTTTTTTTTGTAGAAAAACAAAATGTGGATAACTAACCACAAACAAAATGGTGATTTTATAGGTTTAGTAATTATATCACAGGTTGAAGGACCTAAATGTTGATTGATTCCTTTGTAGTGATGGTAAAAAGTGATGTTTGCAATTAACCTTTTTTGCTTCAAAACTATAGATAAATGGTGTATGCCATTATAGGTATACTGGGCGTGTGTTTCCGCTGAGTTATTGATTTTACTATATTTTATTAGTTTAAAAGTGCTTATTATTAATTATTGAACTTTGACCAAGTAGAAAGAGTTTGTATCTATTTGGCCATGTAAATTGCTATTTTAATCCAATGTGGAGTTTTCAGTGTATTTTCCCCTAGCCCAAAATACCCCCCCCCTCCCCCGGTCAGACATCAGACCGAGTAAGAGTGGCTCTTGTCTGCTAACAATAACACACTATACAGCCCTAGCTACACTCCTATACCACAAACAACACTGTCAAGAGATCCAACTACTATATACAACTATGGCGGCAGATATAATGGAGCTCCTGAAGCAGATATCTCACAAGATGGAGGAACAGTTCACCTCCCTTGCTGGGAGTTTGAGAGCAGAGAGGGGCAACTTCTTAGAAGACAATTTGACACACGAGAAACTAGAGCATCAGATGTATTCCGACCATGAAGATGTTCCTCATACAATAAGAGCCATAAGGGAAAATGGATACAATGACGATCATCTACATGAAGTCGCAATAACTGGTGAAATCTATTTGCAGCCCAAGACGGATCTCATGCTAGTGACACAGGGAGCCATGTCCCCCTCTAGAGAGTCTGTGATTCACCGGGATAAGCTCAGATTTCACCCCTCTGTTTGTACTAATGACCTATGTATGGAGCATGGAGCAGCATTGATCAGGCTCCCAGTTACCTGTAAAATAAAACCTAACCTGCCTTACTCTAAAACCTAACATTACAATCAAATCAAATAAATTAAATTAATAAAATACAATTATCTAAATTACAAAAAAATAAACACTAAATTACACAAAATAAAAAATGAAATTATCAAAAATATAAACAAATTACTCTTAATCTAATAGCCCTATCAAAATAACCCCCCCCCCAAAAAAAAATAAAAAAACCCTAGCCTACACTAAACTGCCAATGGCCCTTAAAAGGGCCTTTTGCGCAGCATTGCCCCAAAGAAATCAGCTCTTTTACCTGTAAAAAAAATACAAACATCCCCCCCAACAGTAAAACCCACCACCCACACAACCAAACCCCTCAAATAAAATTATATCTAAATAAACCTAAGCTAACCATTGCCCTGAAAAGGGCATTTGGATGGGCATTGCCCTTAAAAGGGCATTTAGCTCTTTTACGGTGCCCAAACCCTAAGCTAAAAATAAAACCCACCCAATAAACCTTTAAAAACCTAACACTAACCCCCGACGATCCACTTACAGTTTTCGAAGACCGGACATCCATCCTCATCCAGGCGGCCGAAGTCTTCATCCAGACGGTATCTTCTATCTTGATCCATCCGGCGCGGAGCAGGTCCATCTTTAAGACATCTGACGCGGAGCATCCTCTTCTTCCAATCATCGCTGGAAAATGAAGTTCACTTTAAGTGACGTCATCCAAGATGGCATCCCTTACATTCCGATTGGCTGATAGAATTCTATCAGCCAATAGGAATTAAAGGGGAAAAAATCATATTGGCTGTTGCAATCAGCCAATAGGATTGAGCTTTCATCCTATTGGCTGATCCAATCAGCCAATAGGATTGAGCTCGCATTCTATTGGCTATTCCAATCAGCCAATAGAATGCAAGCTCAATCCTATTGGCTGATTGCAACAGCCAATAGGATTTTTTCCCCTTTAATTCCTATCAGCCTATCGGAATGTAAGGGACGCCATCTTGGATGACGTAACTTAAAGGTAACCTTCATTTTCCAGCGGCGACTATAAGAAGAGGATGCTCTGCACCGGATGTCTTGAAAATGGACCCAATAGGATTGAGCTCGCATTCTATTGGCTATTCCAATCAGCCAATAGAATGCAAGCTCAATCCTATTGGCTGATTGCAACAGCCAATAGGATTTTTTCCCCTTTAATTCCTATCAGCCTATCGGAATGTAAGGGACGCCATCTTGGATGACGTAACTTAAAGGTAACCTTCATTTTCCAGCGGCGACTATAAGAAGAGGATGCTCTGCACCGGATGTCTTGAAAATGGACCCACCCCATGCTGGATGGGGATGAAGACTTCTGCCCGCTTGGATGAAGACTTCTGCCGGCTTCAATAAGGACTTCTGCCCGCTTGGATGAAGACTTCTGCTACTTTGATGAGGATGGATGTCCGGTCTTCGAAAACTGTAAGTGGATCTTCGGGGATTAGTGTTAGGTTTTTTAAGGGTTTATTGGGTAGGTTTTATTTTTAGTTTAGGGTTTGGGCACTGTAAAAAAGCTAAATAGGAATAATTTGTTTTTATTTTTGATAATTTTGTTTTTTATTTTGTGTAATTTAGTGTTTATTTTTTTTAGATAATTGTATTTCATTAATTTAATTTATTTCATTTTATTGTAATGTTAGCTTTTAGTGTAAGGCAGGTTAGGTTTTATTTTACAGGTAACTTTGTATTTATTTTAACTAGGTAGCTAGTAAATAGTTAATAACTATTTACTAACTAGTCTACCTAGTTAAAATAAAAACAAACTTACCTGTGAAATAAAAATAAATCCTAACATAGCTACAATGTAACTATTAGTTATTTTGTAGTTAACAGGTTTTATTTTATAGGTAAGTATTTAGTTTTAAATATGAATTATTTAGGGAATAATTGTAAGTTTTATTTAGATTTATTTTAATTATATTTCAGTTAGGGGGTGTTAGGGTTAGGTTCAGGGTTACATTAGGGTTGTGATTATGCTTAGGGTTAGGATTAGGTTAGGGTTAGGTTTAGGGGTTAATATATTTATGTAGTGTTAGTGATGTGGGAGGCCAGAGGTCTAGGGGTTAATAACTTTAGTATAGTGGCGGCGAAATTGGGGGTGGCAGATTAGGGGCTTATAAGTGTAGGTAGGTGAAGCCGATGTTAGGGCCAGTAGATTAGGGGTTAATAAGTGTATTTAGTGGGCGGCAATATTAAGGGCGGCAGATTAGGGGTTAATAAGTGTATTAAGGTGGCGGCGATGTTAGGGGCAGCAGATTAGGGGTTAATAACATTATGTAGGTTCCAGCGATGTCAGGGGCAGCATATTAGGGGTGTTTAGACGTGTTTTTTATGTTAGGGTGTTAGGTTTAAACATAACTTTTTCTTTCTCCATAGACATCAATGGGGCTGCATTACGGAGCTTTTGTTTCCGCGATCGCAGGTGTTAGGCTTTTATTTAACCAACTCTCCCCATTGATGTCTATGGAGAAATGGTGTACGAGCACGTCAAAACACCGCTTGTATTTGGGTGAGGTATGTAGCTCAACGCCACCATATCGCCTGAGCAAGCCGGGTTTTTCAAAACCTGTAATAGCAGCGCTATGGGGGAGGTTAAATACCGCTGCTTTTGTGGCGGTCGTTAATTTCCCTATAGCGCTCAAAACTCGTAATCTAGCTGTTTGTCAATTTAATTAATTCATTATAATTATCGCACATTTGGATTGTGATAAAAAAACAGGACTCGGACAAGTTAAGTATACAGCAGTTTTTCACCAAGATGATAATAAAAAAGTGATGCAGATAAACAATAGCAATCGCAGATTGCATCAACATTGACAATATTCATTAACATTTTAATAACTATCAAACAATAGATTATCACAAATATAATCAGATTTTAGACAGGCTGTCTTTCTCTTTTGGACATTATTTCTCTCTTTTAGAACTTTCTATTTTAACTGTCGTCCTTCTCTATCTGAAACTCTCTTTCTAGGCTAGGCCAATCCCTTTTAAAATTATTAAACATTTTACATTGTAATGTAAAAAGTAACATTTAAGTAGTGATATCAAATATTATTGGCCATGGAGGATTGTGTAATGTTGTTTCTAGAATATTATTACCACCAGGAAACTGAACAGTAATTTTGGCAAACACAGTAGCACCCCAGAAGTTTCTACAAAGATAGGTATTAAGTCATCATATTGTCAGTAATACTACAAAAGGCAAAAACAATAGTAATCTTTAGTACACTATCAGGCAGAAGGACCAACTAGCAACAGGGGACATGTGTCTTGTTTGGTGATTCATTGATGCTTGCAATGGGTGTGACCAATAAGGGCACCTCAACAGGCCAATCAAAAGTAAGATCTTTAATTGTCTCAAAGAGGGACAGACCACTATATTAGGCAGTACCCAATGCAGAAGAAGACTATGAGGGGCCCTCATTGCTGTGGCTGTAAGTGGCCAAACCAGCCTGGAATGAGAATTGAGGTAGGTGTAATTAGTTTTGGGGAATTTTGTCTCTAATAGTAGGAGTGGGGCATTTCTTGTAGGGGTATTCTTCGTTGTTAATTGGATTGGTTACATATGTGGGTTGGGCTGTCACCTTTTCTGGAAAAAAAATACTGTTTATGCTCATTAACATAAATGTGAATTAATAATTATACAGCATAAATAAGGAACTAGAGCTACTAAGACTGCTTTTAAGTGATTATTTGTTTAAAATTAGATCCCAATGCACTTAAAATAAGTTTAACTATGAAAGCATCTTTATTTCAATATTTAATCTTTCAACTTTGACCTGAACCTTTAAATTACCGGCCATGTTGGTAAAATACTGGCTGGGTGGCAACCCTAGTATGGGGGCAGGAATAGCATAGTTGTCCAAAATTTTCCTGAGCCGAGTGCTGTTAGACTTAAGTGAATTAGGGGTCATGTAAGGATTTAATACAGTGGGGTGCAATGTGGTTTGAGTTTAATGTGCAATTTGGGTCATTGTTAGTTATTGGGCAGTCACACGTGCTTGTATGATATAAGTATTAGTGAGAACTAGACTTGAGGAAGCCTCTTTTATTTAGTGACAAACAAATGTTGTTACTAAGTAATAGACTGTGATCTTTTCCACAATAAAAAAAAACAAACAAAAAAACCCACATATTCTTTTTTATAAACAGGCTCCATTTCTGCAACAGGATTGACATATTTATGCAATTCAGGAAACTAAAAACAACTTAAAGTTATATTGCAAAACACAACAACTGCCTTCAGTAGATGGAACTGTTAGACTTTTGAGTGAGCCATTTGGATGAGGTCTGACGTTCTATGGAGTATATACAATGACTCTGCCCTCCAATCTGTGTACACCTATGGCCCTTACATTTTACTGTTGCGTTATTGTCCAGTCTGTGTTCAATAAGTAGAGAGAGGTGGTTGTGGACTATGTGCTCCTCTACATTTTGTATACACTTACAACTAAATCATACACAGCATACATAGTTCAGGTGGAAGTAGTTAACCTAGGGATAAAAATCTATTGTTAAAGTGTTATTTGGCTACAGTTGCCAAAATGGCAAGGATTATAGATTAATTAGAGTTTCTCATTTGTTTCCTATTTCAGTTGCATTTTTAAGACCTTGTGTCACAGATTGATAACAACTTTATTAGGTCATGACTAGTAAATGAACTTAGATACCCTGGTCTGGAGTAAAGAAGTACAGATAACAAGGTATCACAGAGATGTTTACATACTCTGCATACAACATGGAAAATGGCAGTAGTCATAATTACTAATATATCAGAAGGAATATTACTTTACCTTATTGCTCAATAAATGTTTGTTTCTAGGTGTTTCCAACAGGCAGCCATTACAACGTGTATTTAGAGGCTATGGGAGCATAATCTGTGCATATTAAAAACTGGACAAATACATGTGACAATATTAACAAGTCTTTTAATTCAATGTATGAGACTGTAGCAAATTTTACCTAAAATAACATTTAAAAATGTTTTCATGCAGATTCGTGCAGGTGTAGCCACAACCTTACAACATGTCTCCAAGGCATAAAATGTATAACATTCCTGTAAAGTTCACATGTAAGATCAGCTAGATTTAAAAATGTCTGTGTAACAGCTAATTGCTAAGAGAAATAAAAATGCAAATATGGATTTGCAGGCAAACGAAGGCAAAAAAGTGTGTAGCATTGTGAAGGGTTTAGCCATTAGGCCTATTTATCAAGCCGTCAACCGCAAATACGCTGGAATTCCGCAGCGTAATTGTGAAGAGCTTGATTCGCCTTATTTATCAAAGGCTACAGACCGGCAAAAGTAGAATTTTGTGACGTAACATACGATCCGCCGGTCTCAGTCCGACACAGATCGATGCTTACGTCACTACAGATGTTCCGAATGCAAATTCGGCACTGATTACTTTTGCTAGTTATCAAAAATCTACCAGATACGCTCGCCACTATTCAGGCCCAGCGTACCTGGTTTACCTGGAGGCGGCGGATGCCATAGGAATCAATGGGAGTCTGAAAGCAGCAAAAGCTTATTTTCGCTGCTGCCCGATATCCCATTGATTCCTTTGGTATAATAAAAGTAACGTTTACACCTAACACCCTAACATAAGCCCCGAGTCTAAACACTTCTAATCTACCGCCCCTACACCACCGCCACCAACATTAATACTTATTAACCCCTAATCTGCTGCCCCGACATCACTGCCACCTAAATAAAAGTTATTAACCCCTAATATGCCGCCCTGACACAGCCGCCACCTAAATAAAAGTTATTAACCCCTAATCTGCTACTCCCGACACCGCCGCCACCTACATAAAGTTGCAAAAAATAACAAAAACTAAGTTACACAATAAACACTAAGTTACAAAAAATAAAAAATAAATTATCAAAGCTTTAAACTAATTACACCTAATCTAAGGGCCCTATGAAAATAAAAAAGCCCCCCAAAATAAAAAAAAACCTAACCTACAATAAACTACAAATATCCCTTAAAAGGGCCTTTTGCAGGGCATTACCCCAAAGTAATCAGCTCTTTTACCTGTAAAAAATACAAATACCCCCCCCAACAGTAAAACCCACCACCCACACAACCAACCCCCCAAATAAAAAGCTAATCTAAAAAACCTAAGATCCCCATTGCCCTGAAAAGGGCATTTGGATGGGCATTGCCCTTAAAAGGGCATTTAGCTCTATTGCAGCCCAAGACCTAATCTAAAACTAAAACCCACCCAATAAACCCTTAAAAAATCCTATCACTAACCCCCGAAGATTTACTTACAGTTTTGAAGAGCCGACATCCATCCTCCAAGAAGCCGGGAGAAGTCCTCAATGAAGCGGCCAAAGACGGCATCTTCTATCTTCATCCATCCGGCGCAGAGCGGCTCCATCTTCAAGACATCCGATACGGAGCATCCTCTTCTTTCCGACGACTACCGACGAATGAAGGTTCCTTTAAATGACATCATCCAAGATGGCGTCCCTTAGAATCTGATTGGCTGATAGAATTCTATCAGCCAATCGGAATTAGGGTTGCGGTTTAGGGGTTAATACATTTATTTAGTTGCGGTGGGCTCCGGGTAGCGGCAGGATAGAGGTTAATAACTTTATGTAGGTGGCGGCGGTGTAGGGGGCAGCAGATTAGGGGTTAATAAGTATAATGTAGGTGGCGGTGGGCTCCGGGAGCGGAGGAATAGGGGTTAAACACTTTAGTATAGTGTGGGTGTTTAGTAACAGTATACAAATAAAGCTGTGAAAAAGCCGAAGAGCAGAGTGATCAATGACTGTTAGTTAACAACAGTCCGCTGCTCATCGCACCGTACTTGGTGCGCGGCTTTTTGTCAGCTTTTTTATTAAAGGGACAGTCTAGTATAAATTAAACTGTCATTATTCAGATATGAATTTTAATCAACTTTTCAATTTACTTTTATCATCAAATTTTCTTTTTTCTCTTGGTATTCTTAGTTTAAACTAAACAAAGGTAGGCTCATATGCTAATTTCTAAGCCTTTGAGGGCTGCCTCTTATCACATGCTTTTTAAATCTCTTTTCAACACAAAGAGACAGAAAGTGCACGTGGGCCATATAGATAACACTGTGTTCAGGCACAGGAGGTTATTTAAGATTTAGCACAAAACAATGCTAAATGCAAGACAATAGATAATAAACAGTCACAGTCATGTGATCAGGGGGCTGGAAGAAGGTTCCTAGATACAAGGTAATCACAGAGGTAAAAAGTCTATTAATATAACTGTGTTGGTTATGCAAAACTGGGGAATGGGTAATAAAGGTATTATCTATCTTTTAAAACAATAACAATTCTATGGTAGACTGTCCCTTTAAATATGGAGAACGTATTCAGGTCTGCGGCAGCGGTTAGGCGATGTCAGGCGAGCGTATTGGTGCCGGCGAATGCAGCACAGTTGACACACAGAAAATCAGTTAATTAATAAAGCACTAATTTAAGTGTATGATTAGAGAGCAAATAAGCAAAAAACACCATTACATTTACAATCATGTGATCTACAGAGATTGTGATTAATTAAGTAGAACATATATAATATCTGAGAGAAAAGGTGAGGGTTATGATGTGAGAAATTAGAGAAATGTGTTTAATTTGTATATATCCCTGAACAGGTGTCTCTATAGAGAAAAACTAATTCTCTCAAAGATTGAGGCAAACCTGAAAGAGTTAGAAGAAGGCCTTTATCAATAAGACGCGCCACATATTTTCAAGAATTTTTGCTTTAAATCTGCGTCATATTTTCAAGCATATTCAAATGAAATACAGGGAAGATAAACAGCCTGTAATTACAGTTACTCTCATATAAACACTATCTGAAAAAAAAACGTTATAAGGGTTAAAAGGTATATGGTATATGACAAGGTGTTTGACTGCAAAGGGCTATATTGTATATATACATACCTATACATGTATACATATGTGTATATATGCATATATACACTCACCGGCCACTTTATTACGTACACCTGTTCAATTGCTTGGTAACACAATTTGCTAATCAGCCAATCACATGGCAGCAACTCAATGCATTTAAGCATCTAGACGTAGAGAAGACGACTTGCTGAAGTTCAAACCGAGCATCAGAATCGGGAAGAAAGGGGATTTAAGTGACTTTGAATTTGGCATGGTTGTTGATGTCAGACGGGCTGAGCTGAGTTTTTAAAAAACTGCAGATCTACTGGGATTTTCACGCACAACCATCTCTAGGGTTTACAGAGAATGGTTCAAAAAAGAGAAAATATCCAGTGAGGGCAGTTGTGTGGACAAAAATGCCTTGTTGATGTCATAGGTCAGAAGAGAATGGGCAGACTGGTTTGAGATGATAGAAAGGCAACAGTAACTTAAATAACCACTCTTTACAACCAAGGTATGCAGAATACCATCTTTGAATGCACAACACGTTGAACCTTGAAGCAGATGGGCTACAGCAGCAGAAGACCACACCGGGTGCCACTCCTGTCAGCTAAGAACAGAAAACTGAGACTACAATTCGCACAGACTCACCAAAATTGGACAATAGAAGATTGGAAAAACGTTGCCTGATCTGATGAGTCTCGATTTCAGCTGTGACATTCAGATGGTAAGGTCAGAATTTGGCGTAAACAACATGAAAGCATGGATCCAACCTGCCTTGTATCAATGGTTCAGGCTGGTGGTAGTGGTGTAATGGTATGGGGGATATTTTCTTAGCACACTTTGGGCCCCTTAGTACCAATTGAGCATTGTTTAAATGCCACAGCCTACCTGAGTATTGTTGCTGACCATGTCCATCCCTTTATGACTACAGTGTACCATCTTCTGATGGCTACTTCCAGCAGGATAATGCACCATGTCACAAAGCTCAAATAATCTCAAACTGGTTTCTTGAACATGACAATGAGTTTACTGCATTCCAATGGCCTCCACAGTCATCAGATCTCAATCTAATAGAGCACCTTTGGGATGTGGTGGAACAGGAGATTTGCATCATAAATGTGCAGCCAACAAATATGCAGCAACTATGTGATGCTATCATGTCAATATGGACCAAAATGTCTGAGGAATGTTTCCAACACCTTGTTGAATCTATGCCACGTAGAATTAAGGCAGTTCTGAAGGCAAAGTGGGTCCAACCCGGTACTAGCAAGGTGTACCTAACAAAGTGGCCGGTGAGTGTATGTGTGTACAGATGTATTTAAGTATTTGTGTTTTACTATATATTTACTGTACATATTTAACATTCCAATGTTCTGCACATACAGGATAATGTAATTCTTATTGGAAATACATATTTATATATATATATATATTCCTAAAGATATGAATGTATAGATATTTATTTTACATTAACATTATCAGATATATATAAAAATGTATATTTAAAGGGACACTAAGCCCAAATGTTTTCTTTCATGATTCATATAGAGCATGCCATTTTAAACAACTTTCTAATTTACTCCTATTATCAATTTTTATTTGTTCTCTTGCTATCTTTATTTATAAAGCAGGAATGTTATGCATAGGAGCCGGCCCATTTTTGGTTGAGACTCTGGGTTATGCTTGCTTATTGGTGGGTAAATATAAGCCTCCAATAAGCAAGCCCTATCCATGGTGCTGAACCTAAAATGGACAGGCTGCTAAGATTTACATTCTTGCTTTTAAAATATAGATAGCAAGAGAACGAAGAAAAATTGATACTAGGAGTAAATTAGAAAAATGCTTAAAATTTCATGCTCTATCTGAATCATGAAAGAAAAAATTTGGGTTCAGTGTCCCTTTAATTATAAAAATTACATTTTTTAATGTGATGAACATAGGAATTTAAAATATGCTTAGCGCACATTGGGGTTTGTGCTTTAGGCCTAACACAATGTCGAATTTGTGCACATGAAGAATTGCTAACTTCATTGTGCGGTTTTGAAATATTAAATATAAAATATTCATAACAATAATTTAAATTATTATATATACTGTAAAAAAATATTTTTAAAGTTAGCAATTCTTCATGTGCACTAAACCGACACTGTGTTAGACCTAAATTGGGAACTCCAATCCGCATTACACATATTTTACATTCCTATGTTCTTCACATAGAATATAATGTAACTTTTATTATTAAATATATATTTATATAATTATATATATATATATATGATAATGTTAATGTAAAATAGATGTCTTTACCTATATATCTAGAGGAATAGATATACAGGTATAGGTATATATAGAGATAAATAGATAAAAAAAACAACATTGTTTTGTTGGGAAGAACATTGGAATGTAAAATATTGTTTTTTTCCTTCGGTGCCCTTTATTGACGTTTATGGGGAGAATATGTTAACGCCGTTGTGATATTTGGTTTGCGTGCATCAGATTTCGTTCATGCACAAACTTTTTACTTTCAACTTGTAATATGCGCGTAACCTGATGCGAGCAAAAAACTTCTAGAGAAGTCTCCACTTGAGTGAAATCACTAAATAGCGCGTCACTATTGTTGCTATAAAATGGTATATCAATGAAGTATAAACATAAAAAAAAATAACATCCTTATAAGTGCAATTGTTTTTCAGAAGGCAAACCCATTCACCATTTGTCTTAGTTGGAGGAACCAATCTGGGCTTTAGTCTGGAGACAACAAGGTTAGCCACGGTTATAATGTTAGCATAAAGCATGTTGTTATCAGTTAAAGCCCATAAGTGACAGACATAGAGCAGAGATAGCCCTGAGAAGGCAGCAATCTGCTTTTTAAGTTTCGAGAATGAGAAAATACTCAATTTTCAGAGCTAAATTACATGAAAAGGGGGAAAATAAGTAATGAAAGTATATGGCAAAATTGTTTCATTATGCATAACTAAATATTTTATATAAAAACATCAATATGGTTAATTTCCTTTTAAGGGGTCCTGTGTGCCTTAAAAGGAACAAAATTAAAATTATGCACTATACATACATACAAGTACTTTTTTCTGCACTGTTGTCTGGCTTTATTTCTTCCATTGCTTACAATTGGGCTCACCAGCTAATAGATGGTGAAGATTTGTAGCGAGAATTCTAGCATGTTTGAATTCTCACTTGCTTTTTGAATTGCATTCCACATCAATATTCCTGCTGGAAGCAGGAAACATTGCAAGTACATATATTTTCTTACAACATTTCATGCATTGACCAACGCACCACGTATATCAGCCTGGACAAGTTAATTTTGAGTAGGGGCTTGAATTTTTCAAGTGGATTTTGCAGCTAGTTTGCATTCTGTAATGAATAATCGCTAAAAAGATTCACAAAATAGTTTCAGTTCTCGAAAAGTCTTGCAGACTAGAAAGTGAAAGTAATTAGAGAAGGGAGACAGAGGCCTTGGGCAAGTAAAGGAGGTGGGGGAGCACTTCCAGACAAGAACACAGATATTGGAGGGTACAGTGTTATTAGGGTATTGGTATATCTGGGTCAGGATGTTGACAAGTTTTCTTAAGGCAAAAAAAGGGGGTTAAATAAACTAGCGCTTAAGAGTTAATATCCCTTGCCCTATTCTCCTACTATCTACTTCCCAGATAGAAAGGTGTATAAAGTGAAAAAGTTATGGAGATTAGGCGCTTAATCTGCAAAAGGGATAAAGGTGTGTATGGAGGTCGTTAGCTAAATATGTAGAAAAAACTGGACCTTGGACAGAATAAGTGAAAAATTCTTCTACAATTTATTTTCAAAATAAAAACATGATAATACCAAGATAAAATAAATCACAATCCCTAAGTGTTGCAACACTATATCGATCATTCATAAAATTTCTAAAATTCAGATATACATTTGTTTCATACACAAATAAAAGGATTTATCTGCTCTTTTGTATCCTTTGTTCAAAGATTTTAGATAGAATGTATTCTTTTATTTCAACACAATTAATAATATTTGTCTCTATTCGATATTTTATATCTATATTTCATCAACTTTAAAATTACAAATATGTAGCAAAAACTAACAATTAGTTAAAACAATTTAAATGCAAGATTATAAATGGTGTCCCCACAATGGCTGTTTACTTATATTGGTTGTAATTTTGTGTATCTAAAAAGTTCATCAAAGCATTTGTAAGTAATTGGAGATAAATTACTGAGGGCTGTGTTCTTTATCCTTATATTTATGTTGTGATATATTACGGTTTCACAGTTACCTCTTTGTATCCTCAGTGAGCTTAATTTGTAGAAAAGGAATGTTCCAAACAGTGTTTAGGGGAGATTTTCTTACCCTCTCTTGTGAGCTGTTACTACTCACGGCTTCCCAGCGGTTCCTATGTGTCCTCAGTTTGACTCTCAGACAAGGGGTTCCGGTAGGTAATTTTCTTTGTGTTACCTTGTCACTGGTCTTTGTAGAAGTGCTCTGATTACAGCACCAAACTGTAGACAATCCTTTTGTTTCTGTAACTTGCGCAAGTTAGCTTTTGTGTTTGTAGTTCCTCAATCTCCTGCACTTAAGTACTTCTGTACGCAGGAAAAAAACAGGCTTTTTCTTTCTTGGTGTTCACACAGATATCAACATGTTTCGCCAGCAACCCTGGCTTTATCAAGATAAAGTGTGATCACACCTTACACCTTTATATAGCACTGACTTGATTTCCATTGGTCCATTCACTGTTTCTGTTTCTCTTTTCCACTGGGTCCTAGAGTCCTTTTGTTCAAATATCCTATTTTGTTTTCTAACTTTTTATTTTTTATTCAGGTCATATCAGAGTGGTTAACCGATTTCTTTTTTCATTATTCCTAACAGCCTTTCTCCATTACTTCACATATGCCAAGGGGTTCAACCATTTATATTTTAACAGTTTATTTAATTTTCACATTCATTTTCTATTACTCCTATTAACATTTTAAACTTTTGACAAATCTTTAGAATAAATTAGTTTAGAAATCCATTTATTTTAAAATAATAATCCCAATTAATTTTTTATATAAATATATTATTTTTCCAAGTGTCTTAGGTGAAGAATTTTCAAGTGGCTCCATGATATAGGTACTATTACAAAAGTGAAAGGGGAGAAAAACAAATAATGTGGTGATATGTTTGTGCAAGAGAAAAAATTATCCCTTTATTTTAGTGGCTCCATTATATAGATACTATTACAAAGGGGAGAGGGGGGGAAAACAAATAAGGTGGTGATATGTTTGTGTAAAGGAATTAATTATCCCTTTTTTTTTTTTTTCTTTTTTTTTTGAAAAAATCTCTAGGATAATACATTTTTTAGTGACTAAAACTAGTTATACAAATTTATTAAAGATAGTGATTACTGTGTGCCTAGAAAAGGAGATATATCCAATTTAAGGAAAGAGGTTATAAGAAAGAAGCAATAAATAGAGCAACAGAGAGAGCAAGAAACACAGAGAGAAAAGAACTATTAGAGTATAAACATAAATCTAATAATTATATGTCAGATGAGTTCAATGTCCCTTTTATAAATGACTTCAGCGAAGACCATTTACTAGTGAAAAAATTTTTAAGAAAACACTGGCATCTCCTAAAAAATGACCCAATTCTAGGAGACAAAATACCACCATACCCAAGGGTAATTTATAGGAGAGCACAAAATTTAAAAATGATTCTTGCACCGAGTGAGTACAAAAAACAGAATAAAAATAAGAAATCTTTTGAGAAAGATCTAAAAGGAGGGGATGTGAAAGGTTTTTTTCCCTGCCATGTATGCAGAGCATGCCAGTATGGCATTAAAAAGAAAACTGTTAGGACTCCTAATAACACTAAGGAGTTTAAAATAGAAAACACAATAAGGTGCACTAATAAAGGAGTAATCTATATGCTGCAATGCTCTTGTGAACTTTTTTACATAGGAGAAACGACGCGAATGCTAAGGGACAGGATAAGGGAGCATATCTGTAACATCAAAAAAGGGAACCTGGACACTTATCTTTATAAACATTTTAGGGAAATACACAAAAATAGAGTCTCAGATATGAAGTATTGGGGATTATATAAAGTGAAACCCAATTGGAGAGGGGGAGATTTAGAAGCATCTATTCTAAAAAAAGAAGCAGAATTCATATACAACTTCAACACGATTCACCCCCACGGTTTGAATTCAGAATTGGATATATCTCCTTTTCTAGGCACACAGTAATCACTATCTTTAATAAATTTGTATAACTAGTTTTAGTCACTAAAAAATGTATTATCCTAGAGATTTTTTCAAAAAAAAAAAAAAAAAAAAAAAAAAAAGGATAATTAATTCCTTTACACAAACATATCACCACCTTATTTGTTTTCCCCCCCTCTCCCCTTTGTAATAGTATCTATATAATGGAGCCACTAAAATAAAGGGATAATTTTTTCTCTTGCACAAACATATCACCACATTATTTGTTTTTCTCCCCTTTCACTTTTGTAATAGTACCTATATCATGGAGCCACTTGAAAATTCTTCACCTAAGACACTTGGAAAAATAATATATTTATATAAAAAATTAATTGGGATTATTATTTTAAAATAAATGGATTTCTAAACTAATTTATTCTAAAGATTTGTCAAAAGTTTAAAATGTTAATAGGAGTAATAGAAAATGAATGTGAAAATTAAATAAACTGTTAAAATATAAATGGTTGAACCCCTTGGCATATGTGAAGTAATGGAGAAAGGCTGTTAGGAATAATGAAAAAAGAAATCGGTTAACCACTCTGATATGACCTGAATAAAAAATAAAAAGTTAGAAAACAAAATAGGATATTTGAACAAAAGGACTCTAGGACCCAGTGGAAAAGAGAAACAGAAACAGTGAATGGACCAATGGAAATCAAGTCAGTGCTATATAAAGGTGTAAGGTGTGATCACACTTTATCTTGATAAAGCCAGGGTTGCTGGCGAAACATGTTGATATCTGTGTGAACACCAAGAAAGAAAAAGCCTGTTTTTTTCCTGCGTACAGAAGTACTTAAGTGCAGGAGATTGAGGAACTACAAACACAAAAGCTAACTTGCGCAAGTTACAGAAACAAAAGGATTGTCTACAGTTTGGTGCTGTAATCAGAGCACTTCTACAAAGACCAGTGACAAGGTAACACAAAGAAAATTACCTACCGGAACCCCTTGTCTGAGAGTCAAACTGAGGACACATAGGAACCGCTGGGAAGCCGTGAGTAGTAACAGCTCACAAGAGAGGGTAAGAAAATCACCCCTAAACACTGTTTGGAACATTCCTTTTCTACAAATTAAGCTCACTGAGGATACAAAGAGGTAACTGTGAAACCGTAATATATCACAACATAAATATAAGGATAAAGAACACAGCCCTCAGTAATTTATCTCCAATTACTTACAAATGCTTTGATGAACTTTTTAGATACACAAAATTACAACCAATATAAGTAAACAGCCATTGTGGGGACACCATTTATAATCTTGCATTTAAATTGTTTTAACTAATTGTTAGTTTTTGCTACATATTTGTAATTTTAAAGTTGATGAAATATAGATATAAAATATCAAATAGAGACAAATATTATTAATTGTGTTGAAATAAAAGAATACGTTCTATCTAAAATCTTTGAACAAAGGATACAAAAGAGCAGATAAATCCTTTTATTTGTGTATGAAACAAATGTATATCTGAATTTTAGAAATTTTATGAATGATCGATATAGTGTTGCAACACTTAGGGATTGTGATTTATTTTATCTTGGTATTATCATGTTTTTATTTTGAAAATAAATTGTAGAAGAATTTTTCACTTATTCTGTCCAAGGTCCAGTTTTTTCTACATATTTAGCTAACGACCTCCATACACACCTTTATCCCTTTTGCAGATTAAGCGCCTAATCTCCATAACTTTTTCAAGTTTTCTTAAGGCTAAGGGAAGGCAATGCAGGCTCTGACAGTCAGATGGATCAGATAATGACTTGTATTTAGGGAACATTAACCTGGCAAAGACATTCCAGTGGAGACAGACAAAATCTTTTGAAAGAAGAGAGGATGGAGTCACAATAGCCGATTAACATCGGAAAAAGTAAAGTGTATAAAACAGAAACTTATTGGCACTCAGCAGAGAAGGTACAATGGAGATAAAGTTACAAACATAAAAAGGAAGCTGTGAGAGTACCGTGTCACACACAATACAGGATTGAAGGGATTAGAGCAAGAGAGTATGGTCAACAGTATCAAAGGCTCTGGGTAGCAGGGGCAGAACTACAGGGGGTGCAGAGTATGCAACTGCGACTGGGCCCCCGTTGACCTGCCACTGCCTGCACTGATATCATGTGAGTGTGTCTCTGTCTCTGACTACAGGGTGTTTCTGTTTTACCCATTGGTGTTTATATGTGTTTGTGTGTACGTATGTATGTGACTGTGTGTGCATTTATGCATGTATATGTGTGTGTGTGTATATGTTTGTGGAACCAGCCAATTACAGACCTTGTTACTACAGCATGGAGGGGGTGAACAGTGTCACTATACAGTACCACTATATACAGTACGGGGGGGGGGCTGGACCATGTCACAGACTACTGTGGTCACTTTATAAAGTACTGGGGTGGGTAGGGTCAGGCGAGTTATCTCACCGGCAGATTACAGACTGTGCCACTAACTCACTATATACAGTACTGGTGGGTTAAACAGTGTCACTATATACAGTAATAGGGGGTCAGACCATCTCACAGACTTTGGGCACAAGGTACCTCCTTTTGCCTTCTTAGATTCTTGCACCTGGGCCCTGTGGTTTCTAGTTACGCCTCTGCTGGGTAAACTGAAAATAATTAAGAGGGAGATTTTGATTTGTCACCTTCGTGATTGCAAATCCCTTGGAGAGTTGGGGACGGATCGCATAGCATCAAGGAAATCATTTCTTTTAAGGATGTGTCATAAGTGCTTGGCTAGGAGCCTATAAAGAAGTTCTGAGGTTAGAGGGAAAAGAGAGATAGGGTAGGTGCTTTGGAAGGAGACTGGATCAAGAGACAGTTTTGTCAGCAGAGGTGTGAATAGCACATACAGATGCTGGGAATGTGTGTGGCTGAAAGAACAAAATTGGGTATGTGAGTGAGCATTTGCTTAAGTAGAGAACAGTAGTTATTAGCCAATAGTACAGATACCTCATCCTCTGTAATAATGACAAAGTTTGTGGCTGATGACAAATCTGAATGTGTGTGGTCATTTAGGAGAAGTTTACATTATTAGATATGAAATAACTTCCCACCAGACCAACAGAGAGCCAGATTAAGAGTGGAGCGCTAACAGTTACTCGTTAAAGATAAGGGTTTTATCGCGGGTGTTTGTGCTTGTTGGGTTTACCGCTGGTATTACGAGTTGAAAGTAAATGCTATAGCTTGAGCTCGATCATGATTTACACTAGATTGATTACAGCGCCTCCAGAGCTCTGGTTAACTGTTTCACGAAACAAAAAAGTGACACAAAACACATCAAAAATACATTACAAGTACACTAACATTCATAATAACAACAAAAAGCTTACTTCTATCACAGTTAAAGGGACAGTATACTATAAAATTGTTTTTCCCTTAATGTGTTTACAATTACTTTTTTCACCAGCTGCAGAGTATAAAATGTATGAGATTTGCCTTTTTAAGGCTTATTTGTGTATAGGAATTAGCTGATTTTGTGTTTTGAAGTCACAACCTCATAAAATGGGTTGAGCTTGTAGGTATAATCAGATCTCATTACTTTATCACATTGTGTACATATACCTGTTTCTTTATCTTATATCTGTCCATAAACCAATCACCAGTACTTGTAGAGAACAATGGAAAAATAACATTGTATTACCTTATCTCTTCTATAACCCACTGGGAGTGTAATTTCTTCTACTGGGTGTGTTAATACAGCTGGGCCTCGTGGCCAAAAACTTTCAGGATGGGTGGGGATACCACAGGCTAAATAAACTAACTCAAATGCTAATATAAGGGTAAAGGAGCTACTTGTAAACAATTTAATACACTCTAGCAGGTAAAGTGGATCATTGGGAACAAATTAAAGGGGAGAATTTTTTTTAGTAAACTGTGCCTTTAACGCTCACGCGTGAGTGTTAAATAGCCCTCCACTTGTAGTCTTGCCCAGAGTTTTTAAACTAGTTATCAAAGTCTTGTGATAAGAGGCAGGTGGTAATGTGAGGTGTGGGTGGGGAGAGGAAGGTGAATAAATGTTTGGGTTAGAGAACATACTTCTTGTAAATAGTAGTTATGACAGCATTAACTTGTAGTGCAGTTTTCTTCCAGGAGCATTCCTGTAAGTGGTATGTAAGCTTAGCATGGTATGTCTGAGAATGAGTGCATAGGCCATTATAGTTGGAGCTCCATAGTTTACGGTTGAGATTAATGAGAGAATTGGGCAGGAGAGATAGCATGGGGGAGAAAAGGATCTAAGATTGATAGTTGTGCATTTGTGAATTGCTGACTACCGCAGGTGTAGTGATCCTCCAGTGATGCTGGATGCAGTGACATGCCTGGGCTTGTCTGGTGTATGATTCTAGACAGTAAAAAAGACCCCAACTCAGCTCCTCTGCTACTTAAAGGGATACACCAATTTTCACATAACTGCATGTAATAGACACTATTAAAAAGAAGAATTTACACATACACTGATATAAACATCCAGTATAAAACCTTTTAAAAACTTACTTAGAAGCTCCCAGTTTAGCACTGTTGATGAGGTTAGTCTGGGCCACCCATTGAAAGGGGCTGGGAAAACAAGACGATCAGACACTCTGCCCTCCCCGCATATGAAAAGACAGATAACATAAACAGGAGCCTGCAGGTGTATACATTTGACACTGTGGGGTTTGGGGCCCACTACTAGGTGGGCTATATAAATGTATCATCTACAAAACATTTATGCAAAGAAAAATCTAGTGTACAAAGTCCCTTTAAAGCACCATTTGACCTCTCATTCAGAAGAAAAAAATCTCATCTTTCAATTGAAGGGTTACTTGACACTTAGGTTATCAGTTAGACTTTGTGAAGCTGGAAGTTTTTCTAACCTGATGGACACCAGACTAAGGTTAATAAATGAAAGAAAATATCTCATTTTTAATGCAGTGTTTGGTGTAAATATTTCAAGCATCTTAACATAATAGAAACCCATTTAGAGTGATAAAACTGTGAATTTTCTCTGCTAACTTCAGTTAGCTAACTTAACTTAAAATCTCTAAATCTTTATGCTTGATCTCTTACTTTTTAATAACAGGAACTTTACAAATATGTTTAACAAAAAATTATATATGAGTTTATAATTAATTAATTTTGCATTAAAGGGACATAATACTCACTCTAAATCACTTGAAAGTGATGCAGCATAACTGTAAAAAGCTGAAAATAAAATATCAGCTGATTATCTATATGTAAAAGGGCAGATTTTACCTCACAATTTTTTCAGCTCACTAGAGTAAGTATTCTGTGAAGGCCAATCAGCATCAGCAGTGTTGTTTTGCTGTGATCTCATGAGATTTCACTTAAATCTCGTGATTTGCATAGTAAACTTCCCTAAAATTAATAGGAAAATAACATGACTGTGCCTGCACATGCCAGATGCACACTCCCTAACTAGCGTCCCGATTGGCTGCTTAAAGTCTATTTATATAGGGGTGTGAATATTTTGAGGTGAAATATCTTCCATTTTTATATAGAGATGTTCAGGTGATATTTTCATGTCAGCTTTTTACAGCTATGTTGCAACAATTTTTAAAGTGTTTTAACATTTGGGTATAATGTCCCTTTAAAAGGTCGGAGTCTTCTATTCAACTGCATATAAATTAGTGGAAATCTGAAGAGAAGCAAGGGGTTAACATCTTAAAAATAATGCAGGAGGTTTCATGAATGAGGTAGAAAGTTGCATGGAGCAGGGAGGACAAAGGAGGAAGGAGATTGCATGGAAGTTGGTTGCATAAAGCAAGGAAGAGGCAGCAAGGAGGATGGAGCAGGCAGCAGGGAACAGAGAGGAGAATGGAGCAGACAGCATGGACCAGAGAGGAGGTAGGAGGCAGCAGGGAGGATAAAGGAGGGAGGAGGTAGTATGGAGAAGGGAGGATGGAAAATTAAAGAGTAAGGAGGCAGCATGGAGCAGGGGGAGGTAATATGGAGGAGGGAGCATGAAAAATGGAGGATGCAACATGGAGCAGGGAGGAGAAAGGAGGCAGCATGGAGCAGGGGGAGGCAGCATTGAGCGGGGAGAATGAAGGAGGCATCATGGAGAAGGGAGGAGGCAGCATGAAGCATGGGGGATGGAACAGAAGGAAGGCAGTTTTACAGGAGGTAGGAGGAAGGATGGAGTTTCAGAGGAGGGTGGAATAAGTTTTACAGGAGGGAGGAAGAAGAAGAGAGTTTTACAGGATGGAGGAGGCAGTTTTACAGGAGGGAGGAAGAGGTTTTACATGAGGGAAGAGGAAGTTTTACAGAAGGGAACATGGAGTTTTAAAGGAAGGAGACCGTATTGTGTATATAAAAAACATTAAATACTAAGCTCAGAGAAATAAATGGATTGATTAAGGAAAGTGCACCATGTTTTTTTTACCAATAATAAGCCAATATAGGTTCTAGATATAAAAAAAACTGCCAATTACCTATCTTGCTGCATACTTGCATTTGAGTTAAGAAAGTGAAAAATAATTGCTACAACACACTATTACCGATAGAACCTGCTTTACAAATCACTTGTGAAAAAAATTTCACAGCCTCTCATGCCTGAACTTGTGATAACTAAGGCTCAATATACTTTCAATGACAAGCACAAAGCGATAATAACATTAACGCTGGAAATACAGTATTGACCAAAGTCAAAATCTCATTGTGGCTTTTCATTCAGGACTTCATAAACTACAAAATGGCCTCTTAGGTTTATTTTCACAATATTTCAAGATTTTCTTTTTTTTAACAAAGAACATTACTTTTGTGCAAAGACAAAACACACTAATGCCATTTAAGCTTAAGAGCCGGCCCATTTTTGGATGAGAACCTGGGTTATGCTTGCCTATTGGTTTGCTAAATGTAGCCACCAACAAACAAACACTATCCAGGGTGCTGAACCTAAAATGTGCTGGCTCCTAAGCTTAAAATTACTGCTTTTTAAATAAAGAAAGCAAGAGAACAAAGAAAAATTGATAATAGGAGTAAATTAGAAAGTTGCTTAAAATTGCATGCTCTAAAAAAATGGGTTTAGTGTCCCTTTAAAAGGACAATGTGCTGTAAAATTGGTTTATCATTGGGGACTTGTTATACCAGCTGCAAAGCTTAAAACTAATACAAAATTGCTCCTTTATGTATATTTTGTATCTCTTTCTCTGCTAATTGAAAGCACAACCCCATCAAATTGACTGAGCTTGCAGGGTGAACGTTTCTTTATATTCACACAAAATTCTCCTTATCATTTCTCCCACTGTATACATAATGTGACTAGTACTCAAAACCCGATGATAAAATATTCTTCTGCTTGGAGAGAATTTATAGTGGAGACTTCACTGGGGCTGAACTCACTGAGTGCTATAAGAAAAATGACAGAACCTGTATATCCACGAGATGAGAAATGCATTTCATAAAGCTCAGATGAGATGATTTACAATGATCCTCCAGTATTGCAAGATCTCTCACAAGATTCTAGAAAGGTACATTTTGCTATTCTTCTCTCAAGTGTGTTCTTGCCATTTCTGTATGTGAAGGACAGACAAGCCCAGATATAGCACTGCATGATTTGAGAGTTTTGTTACACTTACACTTTATGCTTTGTATTTTACATTACTTCACACTACAGATTGGGTCCTTTCAGTATTATTACATTTAGCTTTGCACTTTCTGTTTTGTATTTTAGTGCATTATATTTAGATACAGCAGTAATTGTACAAACTATGATTATGTTTTGTAAAGTTATGTGATACTTTAGCAAGATAGGATCATACTTTGTATATTTCTGTGTATCTTTTACAAATAACCTTGCATTATATTTTCTCTATTGTAAAAGATACTTTAGCAAGATAGGATCATACTTTGTATATTTCTGTGTATCTTTTACAAATTACCTTGCATTATATTTTCTTTATTGTAAAATAAAGCTGACAGCTTCAAAAATTGGTAGGGACATGGGAGTTCCATGGGCTGAACAGTGGAGTTCCCAATGTATGTCTGAAGTTCTCTCACAAAGCTGGTCTCACTGAATTATAATTTCAGCTGTTTACAGGTGAAGTTTGCTCAAAATTCACAATACACTTATTTAACTGACAGAAAAGTAATGCATATTAAACTAAAGACAAGTTAAATTGAAGTAAAAAAAATAGAATAATATATATTTGCTGCAAACTGAGCCTATGGGGTAGATTTATCAAACAGTGGATGTTGCAATCTACCCCCGATGTTTCAGACTCGCCGGAAACAAGAGTTAAGAAGCAGCGGTCATAAGACCGCTGCTCCTTAACTCCTCTGCCACCTCTGAGGTAGCGGACCGCAATCATCCTGATCAGATAAGATTGAGATGATTGATACCCCCTGCTTGCGTCCGATTGGCTGTGAATGTGGAGGGGGCGGCATTGCCCAAGCATTTCATCAGAAATGCTTATGCAATGTTAAATGCAGACAGCGCATGCTGTCAACATTTAGCGATGCAGGGCGGACATGATTCGCTATAGTGAATCATGTCCATACAGGGTATTATAAATCTACCCCTTTATATCAGTTCCAGGTATTCTCCTGTTAACTTCACTATGAAATTATGTAACTCAGCAAACTTTATTACTTTCTATGAAAGGCATCTCTCATCTCTCTGGGACTTCCACTTTCCACCATTTTTCTAATAGAATTCAGCAAGTTTAACCCTAGAGAAGTCTCCACTTCTCTCCAAACTAGAGAATCTTTGATCACTGGGCCAATAGAAATTAATTAAGCTATCTTGGAAAATGGAGTTGTCAGTTCTATTTTAAATATAAGAAATACAAAGTGAAATATAATTTGTAAAAAATACATTTAAATATTCAAAGTATGACCCTAATTTGTTAAAGTTACACATAAACTGTCAAAAAATAATCAGATTTGGGGGTGGAGCCGAGCTCTGCCAGGAATGGCTGCCTAGTTGAGAAGCTCCGTATATGGATGACCAAAATAAACCTAAAACATGTACTTCCAGCACCAAAATAAGATAAAAAGTAGAGGGATGAGCTACTAAAACCATCAACTATATGGCGATATTGACTGTGCAGGAACAGAAGAACAACCCTTTTATACTTTGCAGTTATCGGCTGAACATCGCAGGGACAAACCTAAAACCTGGTGATCTTTAACTATGTCGCTATATGATTTGGCCCTACTAGCCCTCCTGCAAACAAAATTTGACCTGACTCGTAAGCAAAAACGGGGACCTTCCACTCTAATAGACATAGCAAGGTATACCCACTTAATTTTCACCAATATGGTGGCCTCCCTATCTTTCCTTAAAGAATTGCGCAGTTTGCTCGACAGGCATCATGTTAAACTAGCAGAGACACTGTGTGGGTCATCTGCAACCGCCCAGATTGTGGACAATAAGAATCCCCTTGCTTGGTGTGAATGCACATATTTGATATTCATTATTTCTCTGAGTTGTATCTAGGTTTTGTGGCTTGTACATTTGACTTTCATATTATGGCTAGGTTATCTGTTACATTAAGTAATGAAGATACCTAAGAGATTCAGGGTCCTGAGGTAAAATATCTGTTTCATGTGTTTCTCAATCCACATGGTATTTGGGGCACTTCTATACATATATTTAATAGTGGGATAAGGTCTCTAAACATAATATCATGACGGTAGTTGCTATAGCCATTTGCCACCACTGGAGGGGAGTCTAAGTTTAGCCTAGGATTTAATCAGACATGGTATGGGCTCCTGCTACTCTCCTTTGACTCTTTGCCTTGTAACTTAAGATTTGCTGCTCACAAACATATGTTCTAGGCTTTTATTATGGTTCCATCTGGACATCTTAGAAACCTTTCTCAGGCACCCCCAACCAGTATACGGTTTATGTTACTAATTGTCTTATACCCTTCCTCTAGCTTTTAATTTATGAAGCTTATCCCATTGATGTGGGATTTTACTATATGTACAGCCGGATCCTTGCTATGGTATAATTTATTTATCTGTGTTATTGTATTCTCATGGGCACTGTGCTGTCTGCGGCCGAGACAGCATAATGTGTCTATATTATTATGCATAGATAAAGCTTTATCGCTGAGAACTCACTGTTAAATATCAGGGAGATGGCTGCCTATATATGCCTTTTCGCTTGGAAATTATAGACTATTTGCGTAGGGACTTTGGTTATGTTCTTATGTTCCCCGACAGCTATCACCCCTCAGCTCTCATATTGTATTACTGACCACACGCACCTTCTTATGTGGTGATGGTAACCCATATGTGTAAGGATTTTAACTCTATGCTACTAGTAACTAAAGGTGAGCCAGGGCCCTGCTGTTAGGTTAGGTTAAATACCTCCACCACTATTAGCTTATCCATAGCAGTTGCTATTTCTAGTAGGGCCAACTGTTTCCTCACTTGATATCTCTCTCATATTCTTAGCTGTATTGTAGCTGGCATTTTAATGAATCCAATGCGAGTAGAAACCATAAGAGAGCCAATGTCTTGTTGATAGTTAAGTCTCCGCTCCCCCCCCTTCCCCCCCATTCCCCTCCCCCCCTTCCCCCCTTTTCCCCCCACCCCTTCCTACAGTACTATGGTATTTTTCAGTAGTTACTTCTGTGGTTTACCTAGAAGTATACTGCATTTTCCTCCTTTATTAGAGTGTGCCCCCCCTTACCTTTTCCCCTCCTTCCTTTTTCCTCCCCCTTCCCTCCCTTTGTATGTCCCCAGCACTTCTGGTGTTTTCCAGAATGTACCTTTGCGGTTTCCCTGGTTACATACCGCACTGTTTTCCCCTAAATTTCCTCAGTTATTGCAAGCATTGTATATATATTTACTCATATACTTTGCATACTGGTATATATTATGCTCATTATGTTGGTTTATAATCATATTTACATGTACCCCAGCCTTTTTTCATATTTTGTTGTACTCTGGAGTGTGCCTATCTTTTGCTGCATATACTATTTTCTGTTAAATATACACTGCTTAGTTTGAAATAATCTTGTACTCATGGGATATATGTTTGCTGTTGTGCATTTTTTCATATTCCACGTCAATCTATGAGCCAAAGCTTTATGTAGGTTTTTTTTTGTATATGATATGTTGATGGAGGATATACTGTTTTGGTTGTATGTCTAACCCCCTCCCCCCCCTTTTTGGAAATTTACAATTTAGATTCTACATTTGAACACTATTATGTCACTGCTACTGTAATTTATGTTGTACTACGGTTACAAAAAAGCAAAAAATGTGAGGTTTGTTCTTTGTTTATTCTGTGATGAAACAGGATTGGTTTAATGATGTAGATTTTTTGACTAACATGTCTTTTTTGCATATTTATGTGAATATTGTAACTGCACTTATCTGTATGCATATCTTTTCTTTTGACCTCAATAAAAATTATTCAAACAAAAAAAAACAAAAAAAATCAGATATTGTAAAATCACAATCCTAAATAAACTGCTGTATACAGAATCTATAGGAATAAAAATTCAAAATAGAAAGTTAAATGTAATAAAAACTTAATCTAAATGATAAAGTTATATAAAACACAAAGCAAAGTGTAAATGCAGCAAAACTCTGTCATGAAGGGCTATATTGCACTGGACTTGTCTCTCCTTCACATACAGATATACAGGGAGTGCCCCTTGGAGAAGTATAGCAAAATCTATTTTAGTGCTGGAGGATCATTTTTTATCATCTCATCTAAGTGGAGAGCTTTTTTTATCATCTCATCTACGTGGAGAGCTTTGTATTATCAGGCCCTCTTAGAGAACAATGGAAAAATTTACACTTTATTATCGCTCTGTCCCACTCCCACCCAGATGGGAGCTTTATTTCAAACTATGTGCTTTTATATAAACAGTACTTGAACATTAAAATGTACAGAATATGTGAGGATATAACAGGCAAAAGTAACTATTTCAAAGTGATAAAATAAATAAAAAAAATGTAATGCATTGCAGATGGTAAAATGGATCATTGGAAACACATTAAGGGCCATATTACGAGTGGTACAATAACAGTTACGCACGAGCGATAAGTGGTTTATAGTGGCTGTTTGCATGTGTCAGGTGTTCTGCTCGTATTACAAGTTAAAAGTAAATGCGATCGCTTAAGCGCAATTGAAGTTCACACGTGTCTGGTTAGTGCAACATCAGAGCTCTGGTTAACTGTTTCGTAAAACAAAAACGTTTTACAAAACATATCAAAATACATTACAAAATACAGTTACACTCATAATAACACTATGTAATAAAATAATTTAAAAAAAATATAGCACAAAAAAGTTATAAAGGCTCAAAGATATGAGGTCTCAGGAAAAATAAAAGCAGACAAAGGGCTTTAACATTGATGTATGTGTATGTATATATATATATATATATATATATATATATATATATATATATATATATATATATATATATATATATATATATATATATATATATATATATTTATATATTACTATATATACGGTATATATATCTATATACTGTATGTATATATATATAAATATATGTGTGTGTGTGTTTATACAGTATGTGTGTACATATATATTTATATGTGTATATATGTATTTACAGATATATAAATATAAATATATATATATATATATATATATATATATATATATATATATACACACATATAAACACATTAATACATATGCACACAAATATGAACAATCACCGGTCACTTTATTAGGTACACCTGTTCAATTGCTTGGTAACACAAAATGCTAATCAGTCAATCACATGGCAGCAACTAAATGCATTTAGGCATATAGACGTGGTGAAGACCACTTGCTGAAGTTCAACCCGAGCATCAGAATGGGGAAGAAAGTGGATTCAAGTGAGTTTGAACGTGGCATTGTTGTTGGTGCCAGATGGGTTGGTCTTAGTATTTCAAAAACTGCTGATCTACTGGGATGTTAACACACAACAATCTCTATGGTTTACAGAGAATGGTCCGAAAAAGAGAAAATATCCAGTGAGCGGCAGTTGTGTGGACGACAATGCCTTGTTTATGTCAGAGGAGAATGGGCAGACTGGTTCGAGATGATAGAAAGCAACAGTAACTCAAATAACCACTCGTTACAACCAAGGTATGCAGAATACCATCTCTGAATGCACAACAAATCGAACCTTGATTTATATAAATATATTTAGTGAGGGCACTATACAGCTGAAGTTATCAATAAACACTTTCTAAGATACACCGCAAATTTGTGAAAAATAAGACATTTATTTAGCAGCTAATATAGGTTAAAAAAGAGCTTGTTATGTAAATAGGGACATTTCCCTTAAAGAAAGTATACAATGTGTCTTTAAGAATAATATACAAGTAAAATATTAAAATGAAAATTTTCACACAGAGGTAGTTTCAATGTAACAAGTTCTGATATTTATGTTTGCTGAAATCCGATACACTTATCCTTCTATTTATACCACCAAATATACAGATCTTAAACAAACTTATCTGTCTGAATAAGAGGCCAGTTTAGTATTCAACAGCAGTCAATCGATATATGGCTCAGAACTAATTAGTCTTGAAAAGAGGGGGTAAACGTTAGCGCTAACTAATATATCCTATAATGCCATTATTAGAACCTATCTCCTTCCTACATTTTAACTCCTCAAAATATTTAAAAATGTATGATTGTTCATATCAAGGTTATAAATTTTAATAATGATATCCAATCTTGATTGAATATTTTACAGATATGGATGTTGGTGCTGGACCCTCAATCTCGGGGTTGTCACAGTCTGGTATGTCTCATTATACTTCACTCTTGGCTTACAAATTTGTACATAACATTGCCTAATACATTCACATTGATCTATATGAACATGGATCCTCTAATTAAATCTAAACTGTATTTAAAAGGAAAAATCATGATTCTGATAAAGAATTACATTGTAATCAAAATCAGAATTTATTAGTATTCTAAGATATTCCTCATATGAGCAGGATGATGGTAAGTCCATTTACTCATTCATACATCATTAATTATATATTACCCAAAGATTTGATGATCATGATTATGATGGAGCATTCAATATGAATAATCTTATAATGTATTCCTCGAATTATATATATTTATTTTATTAGTTTAATATTAAAATCTTAAAGCTTCTTAGTCTACACTTTTGTGCTTCAGAACATGGATAGCAAATGGTGATTTAGGTATAAATTTAGAAAACAATCATCAAGCGATACACACATGATAAGCATTAAATGTTCCATGTACTATGCTTTAGTTCATGATTTACAAAATACAGATAATTACATTTAAATATTAATCCTCGAAAATGATATATTTACTTAAAATTGCATGCTCCATCTAAATACTGAAATTCATTAATTTTGTTCATCATCTCTTTAATGCAACATTGATGTATGTACTTGAACACAAGTAACACATGCTTTAATTTTAGATTTTAACATGTTTTAATTTTAGATTTTAACGTGTACACAACATATGTTTACAGATCTGGATGTTATATGTGTGATGGAGGAGAATGTGGTTCCCTTGGAAGCTGATGGTATGTCAAATATATATGCCAACATTTATATAACATGTATTGTTTAGAAATATTAATTTTAAATAAAAATAAAGTCTACACCTTGGTCCTGTTAAAAAATATTATCACATAAAGTTTAAAATACACTACATGCAGCATGAACATAGAAATTCTGAATATATTTTTTATTTTGATTTAGATTGTCAGGAATTACATCATGATGTCACACACCAGCTCGTTATGTCATCATTGTTCTGAGCTTATCAGCCATTTCTAAGTATACATAAAACATACTCATGTTGAAATTCATTTAATTTAATTTCATGATGTATGATCAGTAAAGGTTTTTAACATGATTTATGTGTAGCCTGTCCATTTCACTGAGACAAATATTTCTATAACCTAAAATGTTCAAGTCTAAATGTGTCTATTAATATTGGGATGACATACATTTAATCCAAATGTAAAAGATATATTCAAAATAAATACTATAGAAATGTAATGTCAGATAGCATTCTATTGTTTGCAAAGTTAAGCCAGAAACCAAAGGGGTTTTGACTAGAGAGAATGCACTTGTATAGCACTTCTAACACCCCTTAAATGAAAGACATCATTCTTGAGGAGAAAACAAAAAAATTGGAATTATACATTAAAACATAACTTTTATTGTTTAAATACTTTTATAAATCCACTGGATGTGTGTGTATATGTTTGTACATTTAAAACCACAAAGAGACTCGAAATTGCATTATTCAAGTAATAATAGTGCACTGGTCACTGGTGACAATAGTGGAGTAATGCCACTGCATCTAACGTATTACACTGGGATAGATAGGAAATAATGTTTATTTTCCTACTAGTTCCTCACTGAGATTATGGATTGGACTATACACTATTAGAGTGCTGTAGTTATACTGGGTGATTGCATTTATATTACTCGTATGTGTGCTCTATTATTTTCTCAATAATATGGAATACACAGATAGTACAACAATAATAAACAGTCTTAATGTTTGGTATTATTACACAAATCGACTGGTTTGCTAGCTAATGCAATGCTGGGACAATCTGTATTGTTGTACTATCTGTGGATTCCATTTTATTGAGAAAATAATAGAGCACACATATGAGTAATATAAAGGCAATCACCCAGTATGGATAAGAAAAAAAGACAGCGCCTCATAGTGCAGAAAAACTTCAAAGTACGCGGTGACAAATTGACAACAGGTGTGTGAAAATATACTCACAAAAATACTGGCACTCTTATAGAAAGAAGTGCAAATGTGCAGGCTGACGTTTTCAGCAGTCAGCACGCTGGATTGTGGATAGTACAATCAAACGTATTTTGTACTATCCACAATCCAGCGTGCTGACTGCTGAAAACGTCAGCCTGCACATTCGCACTTCTTTCTATAAGAGTGCCAGTATTTTTGTGAGTATATTTTCACACACCTGTTGTCAATTTGTCACCGCGTACTTTGAAGTTTTTCTGCACTATGAGGCGCTGTCTTTTTTTCTTATCCACTCTGCAGATGTACTGACTGATCACACAGTTGCAAGACCAGCAGCCCTGTTATTCACAGCTTACCACTGCACTAGAGACCTAGTCATTTTTGTGGGACTTCAAATATCACTATACGAACACTTCCCAATATTTTTTGGGAACCAGTATGTGTTAAAATATTGTCTTTTTATGTAATTCTTATCATCTGTTCTCTAGATTTATCTTATTAGGGGTCTTTTCTATATACATTCATTTTTGTATATATATTTATATACCACTTTGTTTATTTACTCAATTGAATTTACTCATTTTTATCTTATCAACCATTTGATGAATTATTATTTTGTGTACCTTTTTTTAGGTGTATTACCGCATGGTAAACATTACATAGTAGGAGCCAACACGGCTTCTCATTTATAGTGGCGCACTCTATTACTATACACCCAGTATAGCTTTGCACAATCACCCAGTATAACTACAACAGTTACAGAAAAATAAAAAACAAATCTTTAAACTAATTACACCTAATCTAATAGCCCTATCAAAATAAAAAAAGCCACCCCAAAATAAAAAAACTCTAGCCTAAACTATCAATAGCCCTTAAAAGGGCCTTTTGCGGGGCATTGCCCTAAAGAAATCAGCTCTTTTTCTTGCAAAAAAATACAAACACCCCCCCAACAGTAAAACCCACCACCCACACAACCAACCCCCCAGATAAAAAGCTAACTAAAAAACCCTAAGCTCCCCATTGCCCTGAAAAGGGCATTTGGATGGGCATTGCCCTTAAAAGGGCATTTAGCTCTTTTGCAGGCCCAAAGTCCCTAACCTAAAAAATAAACCCACCCAATACACCCTTAAAAAAAATCCTAACACTAACCCCGAAGATTCACTTACCGGGAGAAATCTTCATCCAAGCGGCAAGATGTCCTCAACAAAGCCGGCAGAAGTGGTCCTCCAGATGGGCAGAAGTCTTCATCCAGACGGCATCTTCTATCTTCATCCTTCCGATGCGGAGCGGCTCCATCTTCAAGACATCCGGCGCGGAGCATCCTCTTCGAACGACATCTTCTTCCGAATGAATATCACTTTAAGTGACGTCATCCAAGATGGCGCCCCTTAGATTCCGATTGGCTGATAGAATTCTATCAGCCAATCGGAATTAAGGTAGAACAAATCCTATTGGCTGATTGGATCAGCCAATAGGAATGAACTTCAATCCTATTGGCTGATCCAATCAGCCAATAGGATTGAGCTCGCATTCTATTGGCTGATTGGAACAGCCAATAGAATGCGAGATCAATCCTATTGGCTGATTGCATCAGCCAATAGGATTTTTTCTACCTTAATTCTGATTGGCTGATAGAATTCTATCAGCCAATCGGAATCTAAGGGATCAGCCAATAGAATGCGAGGTCAATTCTATTGGCTGATCCAATCAGCCAATCGGATTGAACTTCAATCCGATTGGCTGATTAAATCACCCAATCTGATTTTTCCTACCTTAATTCCAATTGGCTGATAGAATCCTACCAGCTAATCGGAATTCGAGGGACGCCATCTTGGATGACGTCATTTAAATGTCCAGCCATTCGTCAGGTAGTCGTCGTGCAGGAAGGATGCTCTGCGTCGGATGTCTTCAAGATGGAGCCGCTCGTCGCCGGAAGGATGAAGATAGAAGATGATGCTTGGATGAAGATTTCTGCCAGATCGAGGACCTCTTCTGCCCCGATCGGATGAAGACTTCGGCCCGGCTGGGTGAAGATGGCTCAAGGTAGGGTGATCTTCAATGGGGTAGTGTTAGGATTTTTTAAGGGGGGATCGGTGGGTTTTAGAGTAGGGGTGTGTGGGTGGTGGGTTGTAATGTTGAGGGGGGATTGTTCTTTTTTTTACAGGTAAAAGAGCCGATTACTTTGGGGCAATGCCCCGCAAAAGGCCCTTTTAAGGGCTATTTGTAATTTAGTATAGGGTAGGGCCTTTTATTATTTTGGGGGGCTTTTTAATTTTATTAGGGGGCTTAGATTAGGTGTAATTAGTTTAAACTTCTTGTAATATTTTTATTTTTTTGTAATTTAGTGTTTGTTTTTTTTGTACTATAGTTTAGCTTATTTAATTGTATTTTATTTTAGATAATTGTAGTTAATTTATTTAATTAATTAATTTATTGATAGTGTAGTGTTAGGTATATTTGTAACTTAGGTTAGGATTTATTTTACAGGTAATTTTGTAATTATTTTAACTAGGTAGCTATTACATATTTATTAACTATTTAATAGCTATTGTACCTAGTTAAAATAAATACAAAGTTGCCTGTAAAATAAAAATAAATCCTAAAATAGCTACAATGTAATTATTAATTATATTGTAGCTATCTTAGGGTTTATTTTATAGGTAAGTATTTAGTTTTAAATAGGAATAATTTAGTTAATAATAGTAATATTATTTAGATTTATTTAAATAATAATTAAGCTAGGGGGGTGTTAGGGTTAGACTTAGGTTTAAGGGGTAATAAATTTAATGTAGGTGGCGGCGGTGTAGGGGGATCAGATTAGAGGTTAATATATTTTAATGTAGGTGGCGGCGGTGTAGGGGGGTCAGATTAGAGGTTAATATATTTAATGTAGGTGGCGGCGGTGTAGGGGGGTCAGATTAGAGGTTAATATATTTAATGTAGGTGTTGGCGATGTAGGGGGGTCAGATTAGAGGTTAATATATTTAATGTAGGTGGCGGCGGTGTAGGGGAGTCAGATTAGGGGTTAATAAATTTAATGTAGGTGGCGGTGGGCTCCGGGAGCGGCGGTTTAGGGGTTAATACACTTTATTAGGTATTGCGGTGGGGGATTGCGGTTGACAGGTAGATAGACATTGCGCATGCGTTAGGTGTTTTTTTTGCAGACATTTTAGGGAGTTACGGTGCTCCCATACTCAGCGCAAGGCCTGCTACGGCTGGATTTTATGGCAAGGTGAAAATGGAGTAAGATTTCTCCATTTTTGCCACGTAAGGCCTTGCGCTGGATATTGGATACCGATTTACGACGCGGTCCCATGTTAGCCTATGGGAGTAAAAATTGCGGACGACGGGTGAAATATACTGGCGTAATTTGTATGCTACGCCGTATATGTGATACCAAACCCGCGCAAAAACCGGCGTCGCTGGCTTTTGCGGGCGACGCTGCATATCGGATGGGGCCCTAAGTTTGTATTTATTTTAACTAGGTAGACTAGTTGGTAAATAGTTATTAACTATTTACTAGTCACGTAGTTAAAATAAATACAAATGTACCTGTAAAATAAAACCTAACCTGTCTTACACTAACACCTAACATTACACTACAATTAAATAAATGACATTAATTAAATACAATTAACTAAATTACAAAAAAATAAACACTAAATTACACAAAATAAAAAGAAATGATCAAATATTTAAACTAATTACACCTAATCTAATAGCCCTATCAAAATAAAAAAGCCCCCCCAAATTTTTTTAAAAAAAAACCTAGCCTAAACTGCCAATAGCCCTTTAAAGGGCCTTTTGTGGGACATTGCCCCAAATAAATCAGCTCTTTTACCTGTAAAAAAAAAATACAAACAACCCCCCAACAGTAAAACCCACCACCCACACAACCAAACCCCCCAAATAAAATCCTATCTAAAAAACCTAAGGTCCCCATTGCCCTGAAAAGGGCATTTGGATGGGCATTGCCCTTAAAAGGGCATTTAGCTCTTTTCCATTGCCCAAACCCTAATCTAAACATAAAACCCACCCAATAAACCCTTAAAAAAACCTAACACTAACCCCCTGTAAGGTGTAGAATGAAATAAGAATATCTGAATATGTTTTCCACACAGTATCACAAATAATCGGGATTAAAAATAAAGTAATCCCTAGCTCATATACTGTGGGTCAACAGAGGTTGAAATATACAGTCTCTATGTATAGGAAAACAATATTGAAATTGTAGTTAAACCATTAGCTGTAAATCTTGCAGAGATATAGAAGAGGTTACTGTCTCTTTAAGTATGAGTATTTTAAGATAGCTGTTCAATTCATATGTTCAATTCCACAAACTGAGACTCAAAAGGTAAAAAGTTCATTAGAATGAGTAGCAGTGACTAAAGTTAAATGTGCACCTGTTTAGATTTAACTTGCTTTTACAGATTCAGATACAGCAGATGTATTAGAGGGACGATTTAAACAGAATGACTTCAGTTAGCATATAGTTCAGGGCAGGTAAGTAAATATGTGCAGTAAGTTAAATACAAACAGGGATTTAGCATAGGATAAACACAGTGCAGACTGAAATACAGGGCCGCCATCAGGGGGTGACAGGGGTGACTCCTGTCAGGGGCCCAGGGGCCACCAGTGGGTACTACAGCAGAGTGCTAATTTAGCATGGGAGATGTTAGTACAAGGAGTAAAGTATTAGCATTTGAGAAGATTTCTGAGTGTGCACTAAACCACTTTGCACAGTGTGAGACAGACTTGGCACTTTGTACAGTGTGCGCGTACCACAACTTATGGTTCCACCAAGACCATATATAATACAACATTTTCAAAATCCATAAGTACAGCTGACAGATGGGAACATTTGTACACTATATTTGAAGTGGTGCTCTTGGTTGGGGAAAATGGGGAAAAATCAAACAAACATATGTCAACCTTTTAAAAGTACTTTTCTTCATCTAGCCATCTACCCAGATCATTAATGTACAATTTTGAATTCATAGAATTATTTTTGTTTGCACATTTACAAATATGATTATTTAAAAAGTGATCTCTTAATTTCTGCAATTTTTTTATCATGCATGTCACACACTGTTGATTTAGAGGATGCAAGGTGCATAAATGTTTCCTCCTGTGAGTGTTTCTGTGGGTGTCTGTGTTTGTCTTTGTTCTTTGGTTTGTGTCTCTATGAGTGTGTAAGCATTTTTTTTCTGTGGGTCTCTCTGTGAGGGTGGGTGTGTATGTCTTTGTGCATTTTCTGTGGATGTCTGTGAGGGTGTGTGCATGCATATGTCTTTGAGCTTTTTCTATGGGTGTCTCTGTGAGGGTGTGTGTATGTTTGTCTTTGTGTATTTTCTCTAGATGCCTCTGTGAGGGTGGGTGTGTATGTCTGCGTTTTCTGTAGATGTCTCTGTGAGGGTGTGTGTTTTCTGTGGGTGTCTCTGTGAGGGTGTGTGTATGTATGTCTTTATGTGTTTTATGTGGTTGTCTCTGTGTGTGTGTATGTCTTTGTGTGTTTTCTGTGGGTGTCTCTGTGAGTGAGTATGTCTTTGTGTGTTTTCTGAGGATGTCTCAGTGAGGGTGTGTGTATGTATGTCTTTATGTGTTTTATGTGGTTGTCTCTGTGTGTGTGTATGTCTTTGTGTGTTTTCTGTGGGTGTCTCTGTGAGTGAGTATGTCTTTGTGGGTTTTCTGAGGCTGTTTCTGTCGGTGTTTCCTTGGGTGTGTGTGCAAGTTTGAGTGTGTGTGTGTGTCCATTGTCTGTTCCTTTTTAGGACATTTTGAGCTTACTACTGATTATTCACATCTTTCTACAGACTTTAAGACTAATTAGACCTTTCCGGAAGTCACCAATCTACCATTTAACCTTTAAATTATTGTTTAGGCAGTTCAGGGCCCTTCCTTTCAGCCACTGCATGCTGTTGTCATCATTTAGTTGGCATCTTCCTTTACAAAAAGATAATCAGAACTCCATATTTTGTTTTCTAAATCTCCTTTTTTTACAAAACTGTAGTTTACCTCATTACTTGTCAGGTCAATGTAAACAAGTGATGAGTGTCTGTTTGGGTGTCTGTATCTGAGTGTGTTTCTTTGCGTGTCTGCTAGAGTGTCTATATGTGAATTCTTATGTGTGAGTGTGTGTGTGTGTTTCAGTGCATGAGTGTGTCTGTGTGTGTGTATGTTACTACCTTTACAACATTTCCAAGTTTAAATAGACACTTAAGAATAAAGTGCATATACATTTTAGTCACTTGGTCAAAAATTGCTCATGTCAAAGGAGGGGGGGGGGCCTGATCAATGGTTAAGTCAGGGGCCCCAAAATTTCTAGTGGCGGCCCGAAATATGTATTTTAAAGAATCTTACTTGAAATAGTCCTTAGCTGGTGCTTTAGAATTTACTTACTGACCGCAGCTGCTGTAAAGGAGTTGTTTGCTGATGAGCTGGGAGTAACACACCACAGATCTGAGACAATAGGAAACTGTAGAAATTATAGTGATAAGGGTAAATGCAATCCTTATGTGGCAGGGTAAAGTTCATTAAACACCAGAGAAGTTGAAATGAAACTTGAGACAAATGCAAATGAATTAACTGGAGCATACAAGTTTGCAAATAAGGCAATACTTAGCTTGTAAACTGTGAGAGGAAGAGTATGAGCTGTAGCTGTAGTAGTTCCTTTGAGAGGCTTAGAGTTTCTGCAGGAATCTGCAGGCTGAATCACACCTGTTGATCCAAATTACTAAGCAAGGTAGGTAAGGGGGAGGAGAGTTTTATAGTGAGGAATTAAAGGGACATAGTATATGCAGCAAATCCATGACACCCCTGAAGATCCACTTACTATTTTTGAAGACCGGACATCCATCCTCATCAAGCCAGGAGAAGTCTTCATCCAAGCGGGCAGAAGTCCTCAACGAAGCCAGGAGAAGTATTCATCCAAGCGGCAAGAAGTGGTCCTCCAGACGGGCAGACATCTTCATCCAGACGGCATCTTCTATATTCATCCTTCCGACGCGAAGTGGCTCCATCTTCAAGAAATCCGGCGTGGAGCATCCTCTTCTGTCGACGGCTCTTGAAGAATGAAGGTTTCTTTAAGGGACGTCATCCAAGATGGCGTCCCTTGAATTCCAATTGGCTGATAGAATTCTATCAGCCAATCGGAATTAAAGGGTAAGAAATCCTATTGGCTGATCCAATCAGCCAATAGGATTGAGCTTGCATTCTATTCGCTGATTGGAACAGCCAATAGAATGCGCGCTCAATCCTATTGGCTGATTGCATCAGCCAATAGGATTGAAGTTCATTCCTATTGGCTGATCCAATCAGCCAATAGGCTTTTTTCTACCTTAATTCCGATTGGCTGATAGAATTCTATCAGCCAATCGGAATTCAAGGGATGCCATCTTGGATGACGTCCCTTAAAAGAACCTTAAAGGAACCTTCAATCTTCAGGGGTTAGTGTTAGGTTTTTTTTAAGGGTTTATTGGGTGGGTTTAATTTTTAGATTAGGGGTTTGGGCAAAGGAAAAGAGCTAAATGCACTTTTAAGGGCAATGCCCATCCAAATGTCCTTTTCAGGGCAATGGGGAGCTTAGGTTTTTTAGATAGGATTTTATTTGGGGGGTTTGGTTGTGTGTGGATGGTGGGTTTTACTGTTGGGGGGTTGTTTGTATTTTTTTACAGGTAAAAGAGCTGATTTCTTTGGGGCAATGCCCCGCAAAAGGCCCTTTTAAGGGCTATTGGCAGTTTAGTTTAGGCTAGGGTTTTTTTTTTTGGGGGGGGGGGGGGGGGGTTATTTTGATAGGGCTATTAGATTAGGTGTAATTAGTTTAAATATTTCATCATTTCTTTTTTATTTTGTGTAATTTAGTGTTTATTTTTTTATTTAGTTAATTTTATTTAATTAAGGTAATTTATTTAATTGTAGTGTAATGTTAGGTGTTAGTATAAGACAGGTTAGGTTTTATTTTACAGGTAAATTTGTATTTATTTTAACTAGGTAGTTAGTAAATAGTTAATAACTATTTACTAACTAGTCTACCTAGTTAAAATAAATACAAACTTAGCTGTGAAATAAAAATAAAACCTAAGATAGCTACAATATAACTATTAGTTATATTGTAGCTAGCTTAGGTTTATTTTATAGGTAAGTATTTAGTTTTAAATAGGAATTATTTAGGTATTAATTGTAATTTTTATTTAGATTTATTTTAATTATGTTAAAGTTAGTGGGTGTTAGGGTTAGGGTTAGACTTAGGGTTAGGTTTAGGGGTTAATAACTTTAGTATAGTGGCGGCAGCGACGTTGGAGGAGGCAGATTAGAGGTTAATAAATTTAATTAGGTGGCAGCGACATTGGGGGCGGCAGATTAGGGGTTAATAAGTGTAATGTAGGTATTGGCGATGTCGGGGACGGCAGATTAGGGGTTAATAAGTGTAATGTAGGTAGCAATTACATTGGGGCAGCAGATTAGGAGTTAATAAGTGTAGGTAGGTGGCGGCGACGTTGGGGGCGGTAGATTAGGGGTTAATAAGTGTAATGTAGGTGTTGGTGATGTCGGGGGCGGCAGATTAGGGGTGTTTAGACTCGGGGTTTATGTTAGGTTGTTAGGTGTAAACATAAATTTTCTTTCCCCATAGGAATCAATGGGGCTGCGTTACGGAGCTATATGCTCCTTTATTGCAGGTGTTAGGCTTCTGTTTAGTCGGCTCTCCCCCATTGATGTTTGCACGAGCACGTAAAAGCAGATCAAAGCAGCGCTGGTATTTGTGTGCAGTATGGAGCTCAATGCTGCCATATGGCCTGCTAATGCCGGGTTTTTGCAAACCTGTAATAGCAGCGCTATAGGGAGGTGAGCGGTGGAAATAACTTGCAAGTTATTGTCGAGCCGCTCATAACGCAAAACTTGTAATCTGGCCGAAAGTGTTTATATTTATTATATTCAGTAACCAAAGAGTGTAAATAATGTTATAAATATGGGAAAAAAGCATTAAAGCTCCCTGTGTAAAATACACAAGATTAGTACATATACCCATAGAGGGAAATTTAGGTGCAGACAGACCAGAGTGCATCGCCTGAGGTACGCAGGTACTGCACAGATGCGCTGGAGAGCAAATTGGGACAGTCCTGCCAAAGGAGATACATGAGTAGCACACATTTATAGACAATAGGTCTCCCCTCCAAGGGGTGAGAGACATAGTGCCTGGGCAGATTTATTTGGGTACATGGCAGATAAGGTACAAAATAGTATACACTCCCAACACAGTAATAATTGCTATAATTATCTATACAGTATAATAGCACTGCAGTAATTATTGTAATAGAAAAATGTCCCTCAGTAACACAATAGATTTAAATCAATATAAAATGTATTGAGAGGAGCATCTATGTAGTCTTAAAATTTACTGAAGCGCTGTCACAGTGCACTTAGCCTGTTCCATATTGCGCTACTTTCAAAGCTGCTAAGAAGACGGCTGGAGTTCACAGCAGTAATCACAAAAAATTGGTGGTCCAGTAGGTCAGGAGGGAGCTTTCAACAATAGCGCCCCTAAAAGGGACTGAGAGAGCGCACTCCTGACAGATCTACACCAAAATTGAACATGAACCATGAAAAAAACATTCTTATGAAAATGTCAATATAATAAGCCATATTATGAGAAGTAAAAATTGTAAAGCGGGCTCTTAGGAGATTAACCCCTAAATGCCACCTGTCCCTGGGCTACATTGATTGTGCACAAGTGATATTGGGTTTTTGTGGCCGTTTGCATGCAAGTATAATTCTGTTAAAAGTAAATGTGAAAGCGTGAGCGCAATCGCAATTTACGCTAAAATAATTACTGCAACTTCAGAGCTCTGGTTAATGGACCACTCAATGCAGTAGAATTGCATAATTAACAAGTACATAATAAAAATACGTTGGGGCATATTTATTAAGCAGCGTATACTGCTCTTTCTGCGTGGAAACATAAGTTAAGAAGCAGCGGCCATAAGACCGCTACTCCTTAACTCATCCACCACCTCAAAGGTTGATACGATTGGGATGATTGACACCCCCTGCTAGCCGCCACGAATGCGCAGGGGGCAGCATTGCACAAGCATTTCACCAGAAATGCTTCTGGAATGTTAAATGCATATGCTGTCGGCATTTAGCTACAGTGGATCATTTAATAAATCTACCCCAATGATTTAACCCCTACTCTGAATTTCAAATAAGCAGCAGATTTTTTTTCTGACACATTTAATTTTTTCTCCCATTTTCCAGCCCCCTGTATAATGTGACAGACATCAGCCAATCACAGACTAGTATACGTATACCCTGTGAGCTTGTGCACATGCTCAGTATGATCTTGAATATAAAAAGACTGTGAAAAATTTGATAATGGAAGTAAATTGGAAAGTGTCTTAAAACTGCTGAATCATAAAAGTTTATTTTGACTTGTGTCCTTTTACACTCAAATAAAAAGTTGCACAAAACACATAAAAAATAAATTGAACAGTACACTCAAAATAACACTTTCTGATACAAATTATTTAAAAGAAATTGGATAAAAAGTTATAAGGGCTCAAAGATATGAGGTCTCAGGTGTTAGAACAAAATAGGCTGCAAAGGGCTTTAACAGAGATACATACAGTACATGTCTTATCATGTATATTTATGTATATGTTGCAGGTAAAGTAAGAAATCCGTAAAACAGACATTACCCAAGCGGCTATGGGTAAAGCCTGATGTACTGTAATTCCCCCATGTACACTATTTCTTTTGCCTCCGCCTGGGGGGTTCAAGGAAGACACCCAGCTGATCCTCTGGCATTCACCCCAAATGAACATATATATATATATATATATATATATATATATATATATATATATATATATATATATATGTATAGGAGGAGTAGTGATGTCACAAAAGGGGCGGAGCCTTGTTCCTTACCGGACTAACAGAGAAATCATTGGACATTGTGATACACACAGTCGTTTGCTTGTAATAGTCTATGATTGGGACAGTCTCATTGTATATGCCTTGTGACTTGTTTTTAATAAATTTGTTATATTTTTTAACCACTTCTGATTCATCCTTCGGAGCTCGAACATCTTTCTTTGCCTTGCCTCCTATTAGGAGCTTCCTGTGCCTATATATTTAGAGCTTGATTTTGAATCTCTAGAGTCTAGACAATGTGAGTACCTTTTCTAGGTTCTGCTGTAAATTTCATATAACCACAGAACTGCACTATATGTGTTTCTTCTTTTTTTCCCTGAGGTTCACCTGCTGAACATTACCACCATGATTACCTGGGACTTTTATCCTTTTTTGTGCAACATCACATTTGATTTTGTATTATATATGTATATATGTTTATATGTGTGTACTTATGTATTTATATGTTGATATATTTATTTAAAGACATATATACACATATAAAAACATATATAAATCTATATACAGTATGTATACATATTTAAGGGCGTTTGGAGCCCTTTGCAGTCAAATAGCTAAAAATTATATGTATGCAATATTCATATTTAATTATGTGCTATAATGTGTATTTACTGTAAATATTATACATCCCAATGTTCTGCACATAGCAGTGTAATATATATAGAGATTCCTATATATATATTTGTATATATCTATACCTATATACAATCATATAGAGGTATAAATATTTATTTGTGCAAAAATCCAGAAAATATATATTTAAATATCTCTTTAAGAATAAATAGAACATATTCTGCTATGTGCATAACATTGGATTATGAAATATACAATATTATCTTCTTATGTTGTGCTTTTAAATAACCGCAACCGTGTTTTGCACGACTTGTGGGTTGTTGTTTTTTTAAACTATTTTGGCTCTATTGAAGTCTAAAGGGAATGCAATTTTGCCTTTGTGACTTATCAAAGTCTTTTTGGTACCGCAACATTATGGACACGAAAGCGCAAACGTTTTACTTTCAGTTCCTAATATGTGAGTGAATCTCTGAGGGCAGTTTTGAAGCGTGAACGCAAGATCAAATACCACTCCACTCGTAACCTAGCCCTCTGTTGTATAGCCTAAGAAATTGCATAAAGTCTGAGGAAGATTTATCTAGTCCCTGACTATGCACTTGTTGAAAAACTATGCATCCCCTGTAAAAATAAAAGATAATGTGAGTGTAATAAAGATTTTCCCCTGGCTATGCTATAGAGAAGTGTATCTACAAATAGCCTGTGGGCTATGTGAGCGCAATAGAGAAAATGAGATAGGAGCGCCTATGTGAGCGCAAACATTTACCGGAACGGCACCCACTCCACTGAACTTACCAGTAAGGAGGGACGAATATTTTGCAACATTTGAAAAATGAAACAAATTTTAAACACATTTCAAATTTTGAATGTTTGTACAGCATTCTAACATTCGTTTAATGTAATAGTATTTTTGATGTTAAATGTAACATTCTAATTCTGCAATATTCAAAATAGAAACATTCAAATTGATATATTTGTATCTATTATTTATCAATTTGCTATATTCCCTACAACATGAACTATTGAACTTCTGAATAGTATTTGTTAAATCGAATGTTACATTTGAAATGTCAAATGTTAAAGGGACAGTCAATCTAAAATTGGTTCTAAGTGATACATATAAAGTGGCAAATGATTATTATTTACAAATGTAGCCCAATTTTCTACTATATATTGCTTGAAAGTAAAAAGACTTACAATTTACTCCACTGCCGTTTTAAAATGCTTGCCTGCCCCCTCCCTTATTTCATCATCAGCATTGTCATCTGCCTGTGATTGTAGTAATTTTTCTATCCTCCACATTACCCGTGTTAGGCGCATGTGCAATGCGCCAATTTCCGTCAAAGGGAACTTTTGAATACTTGGAGTTCCGGATTCAAAAGTTCCCCTTGTGCCAAACACGGGAAAGTGGAGGATGGAAAAGTTACTACAATCACAGGCAGATGACAATGCTGATGACGAAATAGGGGCAGGGGCAGGTGGGCATTTTAAAACGGCAGAGGATCAAATCGTAAGTCTTTTTACTTTCAAACGATGTATGGTAGAAAACTGGGCTACATTTGTAAATAATAATCGTTTGCCACTTTATATGTATCACCAATTTTGGGTTGACTGTCCCTTTAATATTCATTCTAATTATGAACATTTGAAAACTAAAGTAACATTTAAAAAACGTAAATACCCGAATTTTAATGGATTTTAATTCTTATCAACATTCGAATGTCCAAAATGAATGTCCACAGGACTATTCATTCTACCAAACGAATTACACTTTCAGCACATTCGCCATCCCTACTTACCAGCTTATGAAAAAGCTGATTCCATTAGAGATCCTATTCAGTGCTGTAAAGTTAACTGCAGAGGATTATGAAGAGGAATATACAGTAGCGATGACCCAGCAGGGGCAAGCTAGGAACAGGTCCCTTCAACACCAGTGGAAGGGTGACTAAAATCCCATAGGGAAATATTGTGTCACTACCTAGTACTCCTATACCCCTGTATCCAAGAACGACTAACAAAGAGGGGTAATGGGTCTCACATAGGTCTGAGAACCCCTTTCTACATAGAATCTGGAGAATCTCAAATCCTTACCTACTCCTTAGAGCCAAAGAACAAAACTAAACTATAGAGGGAGGTGGGAGGGTTTTTAAAACTTTTGTTGTTTGGGGTATTGCCTCCTCCTAGTGGCGGGAATTCAATCCCACATGTTAAGGCTCATGGACTCTCACCACTGAATGAAAGAAAACACATTTTTTTACAATAAACAAACATAGAAAAAATGGATAAGGAAAAATGTTGCAGTATGATAAATATAAATAACACATCATACACACATGTACTTTATACCCATAATGCCCTAGATCAAATGTATGACTAATTATTTTAAAAGTTGTGCTATTCTTTTAAAAGTTTAATTTCACACATACAAATTGATATTTTCCTTTCACACTGTACAGCAGTATTGATGTAAACACTTGTACTGTATGGGATATCCATGCCGAATGGCCATTGAAAAAGTGATTTCAGTTTGTTTAAGTTGCAACTCGTAGGTTTCTGAAAACTTCACAATGGAAATCATGTTTTACTTTCAGATCACAAAAACTTATGTGGATATTAAAAGGCCTTGGTTATATTGACCTATATATGATTAATAGTTATTTAAAAAAAAAAAAAAACTCCCATACTATCTATGAAAATAATTGGGTCTTAGTTTATGCTATAATTTAATTTTCCATGCGTGGGCTTTTACTTTAACTTGCAGTTTGTATTAAAGGGACACTGAACCCAATTTTTTTCTTTTGCAATTCAGATAGAGCATGCAATTTTAAGCAATTTTCTAATTTATTCCTATTATCAAATTTTCTTCATTCTCTTTGTATGTTTATTTGAAAAGATAGAATGTAAGTTTAGATGCCGGCCCATTTTTGGTGAACAACCTGGGTTGTCCTTGCTGATTGGACAACACTAATAAACAAGTGCTCTCCATGGTACTGAACCACAAATTTGCTGGCTCCTTGGAGTAGATGCCTTCTTTTTCAAATAAAGACAGCAAGAGAACAAAGAAAAATTGATAATAAAAGTAAATTAGAAAGTTACTTAAAATTGCATGCTCTATCTGAATCATGAAAGAAAAAAATTGGGTTCAGTGTCCCTTTAAGATTGGAAAAACTGTGTAAAAAGAGAGATACCATGTTCAAGGTAAGGTTGGATGTATGTACATTTTATTTTTAAATATAAAGGTGTCTAGCTCCCTAAATGAGGCACATTATTGAAGGATTGCACAGACATATTTACAAAGCACATAAATTGTTAGAAAAGTGTATATATTTTATATTTGCATATTGGTTTTAAAGCAGAATAACAGGGCTTCCTCTTCAGGCAAAATAACCTTGCTGTAAAAAATGTGAGCAACCCACTGAGGGCAAGGTTACAAGTAGAGCGCTAAATGTTACATGCTAGCGATATTCTTTTTTTCTGGATTTTTGCATGTGATGGAAATAGCGTCCATATTATGAGTTGAAAGTAAAGGCAATTGCTTGAGCGCAATTGAGATTTACACTCACGAGGTTAGCGCAACTTGAGAGTTCACGCAAAAGTTAGGAGAAGAAAATAAAGTTGCATTAAGCACAACATAAATACACTTAAAGTACAATTACACTCATAAAATATGTGTGTGTGTATCTATATATATATATATATATATATATATATATATATATATATATATATATACAGGGAGTGCAGAATTATTAGGCAAGTTGTATTTTTGAGGATTAATTTTATTATTGAACAACAACCATGTTCTCAATGAACCCAAAAAACTCATTAATATCAAAGCTGAATAGTTTTGGAAGTAGTTTTTAGTTTGTTTTTAGTTATAGCTATTTTAGGGGGATATCTGTGTGTGCAGGTGACTATTACTGTGCATAATTATTAGGCAACTTAACAAAAAACAAATATATACCCATTTCAATTATTTATTTTTACCAGTGAAACCAATATAACATCTCAACATTCACAAATATACATTTCTGACATTCAAAAACAAAACAAAAACAAATCAGTGACCTATATAGCCACCTTTCTTTGCAAGGACACTCAAAAGCCTGCCATCCATGGATTCTGTCAGTGTTTTGATCTGTTCACCATCAACATTGCGTGCAGCAGCAACCACAGCCTCCCAGACACTGTTCAGAGAGGTGTACTGTTTTCCCTCCTTGTAAATCTCACATTTGATGATGGACCACAGGTTCTCAATGGGGTTCAGATCAGGTGAACAAGGAGGCCATGTCATTAGATTTTCTTCTTTTATACCCTTTCTTGCCAGCCACGCTGTGGAGTACTTGGACGCGTGTGATGGAGCATTGTCCTGCATGAAAATCATGTTTTTCTTGAAGTATGCAGACTTCTTCCTGTACCACTGCTTGAAGAAGGTGTCTTCCAGAAACTGGCAGTAGGACTGGGAGTTGAGCTTGACTCCATCCTCAACCCGAAAAAGCCCCACAAGCTTATCTTTGATGATACCAGCCCAAACCAGTACTCCACCTCCACCTTGCTGGCGTCTGAGTCGGACTGGAGCTCTCTGCCCTTTACCAATCCAGCCACGGGCCCATCCATCTGGCCCATCAAGACTCACTCTCATTTCATCAGTCCATAAAACCTTAGAAAAATCAGTCTTGAGATATTTCTTGGCCCAGTCTTGACGTTTCAGCTTGTGTGTCTTGTTCAGTGGTGGTCGTCTTTCAGCCTTTCTTACCTTGGCCATGTCTCTGAGTATTGCACACCTTGTGCTTTTGGGCACTCCAGTGATGTTGCAGCTCTGAAATATGGCCAAACTGGTGGCAAGTGGCATCTTGGCAGCTGCACGCTTGACTTTTCTCAGTTCATGGGCAGTTATTTTGCGCCTTGGTTTTTCCACACGCTTCTTGCAACCCTGTTGACTATTTTGAATGAAACGCTTGATTGTTCGATGATCACGCTTCAGAAGCTTTGCAATTTTAAGAGTGCTGCATCCCTCTGCAAGATATCTCACTATTTTTGACTTTTCTGAGCCTGTCAAGTCCTTCTTTTGACCCATTTTGCCAAAGGAAAGGAAGTTGCCTAATAATTATGCACACCTGATATAGGGTGTTGATGTCATTAGACCACACCCCTTCTCATTACAGAGATGCACATCACCTAATATGCTTAATTGGTAGTAGGCTTTCGAGACTATACAGCTTGGAGTAAGACAACATGCATAAAGAGGATGATGTGGTCAAAATACTAATTTGCCTAATAATTCTGCACACAGTGTATATATATATATATATATATATATATATATAAAAACAATGGCTTGCACTCGCTGGTCTTTTAACAAACGTGCACGTTTATTAAAAGACCAGCGAGTGCAAACCATTGTTTTTCCTATGCTGTTGTCCTGCATGCACCCTGGCAAGTTGTTAACGAAGTGAGAGTGCTCTCCTTCTGCATAATTTTATATATATATATGAATATGCATAGATGTGTGTACATGTGTATTTAAGTATTTATGTGTTTCACTGCATAGTTACTGTACATATTTCACATTCCAATGTTCTTCACTTACAGGTCAATATACCTTTAATTGTAAATTCATATTTCTAGTGGAGCGGCATTTTTTCGTTCCTGCTCATGAGTAAAAAGTGTTAAAATGAGCATTAACCCAATGTAAGCAAAAAGCCGAAGTTAGAATATCGCGACCGATATAAGGAAGTATAATGCTGTACTTTTTCTGCCTTATTGCATATCCTCTCAATCTTTGTTCAAGGTTCTCTAGTGTACACAATTTATTATATATTAAATTATCAAAATAATCCCAGCCAAGGAGTCTTAAATTAATACGCAAATAAATTTTAATGAGTGAATATCAAATATATTACAAGACAAGAAAAGAAAGACAAATGAGATGAGAGCTTACTCACATCCACACATACCCCATCCACCAAAAGCTCTCATCTCATTTGTCTTTCTTTTCTTGTCTTGTAATATATTTGATATTCACTCATTAAAATTTATTTGCGTATTAATTTAAGACTCCTTGGCTGGGATTATTTTGATGATATTAGTATTGAGTCTAGTGCCAGACTCCATCCCGTGCCGGAGCAAAATTAACTATATTGGTGGTGCGGTCACTATTTGAGTATTTTATATATTAAATTATATATTATATGCTGTCTGCTAATACCTGCATATTGTGCTACTGGATCCCTTTTTTTTTTTTTTTTGAGTGGGGAATTTTATCATTTAAAGCAGTCGTATACTCTCAATCCAACAAGTAGGAAGCTGGCGCCTTTGCTATGCTGCCTTTGACCAGGGTGGATGCACACAAATAATCTATCATTGTGAATCATATTATATCCCATAAATCCTTGTTCTTGCTTAGCTTTCTGTTATTCAATGTTACCTGTGTCAAAGGTTTCAAAGCTTTATATTTTGCACATATAACTGCTCTCTAAGTTCTCTTAATTGCACAAAACCCCCTCCAGATTTTTAATAAAACTTAGGTGTAGTGCACTTCTAAAGGCATTACTATAGTCATAAAAAAACTTTTTTCCTATGCTTGATGTTCCTCAACAAAGTGCTTGTACTTTTCATTCAATTCATTGTTCAATTACCTGCATTTCTATTGTATGTACTATACTTAAATAAAAATTATAATAAAAAAAATATTATACATACTGTAAACAACTCTAAATAATATATAGAATATATCTTTTTTTCTACAGTATGCATAATAGTTTTTTAACAATTATTAATATTTAATATTTCAAGAAGTGCATTTAAGTTAGCAATTCTTTATGTGCGCTAACCTGACACCACGTTAGACCTAAATAGCGAGCGCCAATGCGAGTTACGCATATTTTACATTTCTATGTTCTTCACATAGAAAATAATGTAATTTTTATTATTCAATATATATTTCTATATATGTGTGATAAAGTTAATGTAAAATAGATATCTATATCTATATATCTATAGGAATAGATATACAGGTACAGGTATATAAATATATATGGAAATATGTATTTACAATAAAAAGTACATTGTTCTGTAAGTGAAGAACATTGGAATGGGAAATATTCATAACTTCTGTTGGGTAAGCACGTGAGCGATAGGTGTTAGTTTTTTTTTTTCTTTTGCACTTTCCATTGAAAGGGAGAAGTTAAAGCAATACAAATATTTGGTTTTGCGTATCGGGTAAAGTATTACTTTCAACTCATAATACATGATGTGTGCAAAAAACTAATGTCCAGCAAAGCTTACACTCGTAATCTATCCCTAAATTTGAAAGTACAATAAAAAAGTAAACCGTTCTATCTTGCTTTTCTCTTAGTATACTTTGCTAATCTCTTTCTCAATTGTCATAAATGGCACAAAACAAAATTTATGCTTACCTGATAAATTTATTTATTTCTTGACACGGTGAGTTCACAGATCATCATCAATTACTGTTGGGAATATCACTCCTGGCCAGCAGGAGGAGGCAAAGAGCACCACAGCAAAGCTGCTAAATATCACTTCCCTACCCACAATCCCCCAATCATTCGACCAAAGGAAAGGAGAGAAAGGAAGTAACACAAGGTGCAGAGGTGCCTGAGGTTTATATAAAACAACTGTCTGAAAAATACAGGGCAGGCCGTGGACTCACCGTGTCAGGAAATAAATAAATTTATCAGGTAAGCATAAATTTTGTTTTCTTTCTAATGACACAGTGAGTCCACAGATCATCATCAATTACTGTTGGGAATCAATACCCAAGCTAGAGGACACAGATGATAAGGGAGGGACAAGACGGGTAACCTAAACAGAAGGCATCACGGCTTGCAAAACCTTTCTTCCAAAAGAAACCTCAAATGAGGCAATAACAAATTCACAGAATTCAGAAAAAGTGAACAAGGAAGACCAAGTCACAGCCTTGTAATCTGTTCCACAGAGGCCTCATTCTTGAAGGCCCAAGAAAAGGAAAACAGCTCTAGTGGAATGAGCTGTGAGTCTCACAAGAGTCTGCAGTCCGGCAGTCTCATATGCCATATGAATAACACTTCTCAACCAGAAAGAAAGAGAAGTGGCAGAGCTTTCTGACCCTTACGGTGTCCAGAAAAACAAACAAACAATGCAGAAGATTGAGGAAAGTCCTTTGTAGCCTGCAGATAAATTTTAAGAGCCCGCACAACCTCCCAGTTGTGAACAGACATACCTTAAAAGAAAACCAAATCTGGTAAAAAGAACTACCTTATCTGAATAAAATATGAGATAAGGGGAAACACACCGCAAAGCTGAGGGTTTCAAAAACCCTCCAAACAGAAGAGAGGCAGTAAGAAACAAACCACTTAATATCTTATGGAATTCATTGGCTCAAACAGAGCCTGTTGCAAAACTCTAAAAACAAGGAAAATGCTCCAAAGTGGAGCAACTGACGTAGCACGGGCCTTATTCTGATCGAGGCCTGACAAAAGATTGCACGACTGACACATTCGTCAGACGCTGAGCAGCAAAATAGATTGGGCAGAAATTGTCTCAATGACCGCGTCAGAAAAAAACAGGTATGCTAGACTGAAACCCCTTGTAGAGTATCTATTAGAGCGGCCTGCAGAGCTCTGGACCTAGAGCATACCTAGAAAATTGACGAGACGCTAACAGCTCCGGCACCTCCCATGAGGTGGGTGAACCAAGAGAAAACCTCCGGATGGAGAGCCCACTCCCAGGATGAAATGTCTATCTGCTCAGGAAGACCGATCCCCAGAAACCACTCCTGGAACGTGCATTGCATATAAAAGTAATTGCGGGCTTTGGCCCACCGAACAATCCGAGCCACCTTCTTCCTGGCTGAGGAAACTCCCTGATGATAAAAGAAGCCACTGAGGATACTTTGACCATAAAGTTCTCCGGAAGCATCTGCCCTGAGACAGATGCACCCACCACGTGAGAGAGTCTCCAGTCGACTGATCTAGATCTATCCTTTGAGACTGATCTGAAAGATCCCTGTCATAAACTGAGCATGCCAAACTGCAAAACTCGGAATGGAAATAAGCAAAGGGAATGATGTCCATGGAAGTGAACATGAGACCAATTCCCCCATACCAGAGTCACTGAAGCCTAACAGTAGACTGCAGACTAGAAAAGGGGTACTATTTGGACCCCTGGAAAACTATCCTTGTAGATAGAACCAGAGAACTCCTATCCAGAATCACTTTCCATCTGTAAGAACAGGAAAGGACAACAATATCTCTAAAAGAGAGATAGTTTCTTAAAATATGGCATCTAAACCAATATCCAGGTAGGTTGTCGCTACAATTCCTGAGACCTAATCCTTTTCAAGGAGCCCCCAGAACTTAGAGAAGATTCTTGAGACTGAGGCAGGGCCAACCGAAGAATCTGCAGACTGAAAAGGCTTGGCTAGAAAGGCAAAGCTCATGAACTTGATGATCCCTGGGTATGGGAACATGATATACGCATCCATCCAGTCTATAGTCGTCATGCTGACCCTCTTGCACAAAGGAAAGAATGAAACCAATAATCTCCTTTTGAATGATGGTACTGATGAGACACTTTAGGTCTAGCAAGGACAAGAAGTCCCTTTTATTTGTTAACCACAACAGATAGGTATAGAAGATAGACAACCACTCCCAGGGAGGAAAATAATCCTGGATACTCTCTCTCTTTATCTGGTCTGCAGACTAACATAAGAGGATTCATCCCTGGTAGGAAGTTATGAATTCTATTTATAACCTTGATTAATGTGTTCAAAGCCAAAGGATTCTATGCTTGATAAAACAGATAATATGCTTGGAGGAAGGATCAACTCACCAAGATAATAGCCAAAATGCCACTCAGGCTAGCACAATAAAGCCAGATATTTTGGTTCTCATTCTATTTAGACAAGGCACATTCAAAAGATGCTTTATATCTTAGTTCCTTGCACATGTATGTATGTATTGGGTACTTGTAAAGCACGTAAGGTGCTGCTCAATTTATCGACCTCGGAAGGATGAAAGTCTGAGTGGACCTTGCCAGGGATCGAACCTGCAACCCTCGGGTTTCTACAGAGCACAGTCACAGTGCATTAGAATGCTGAGCTATCTGTCCAGCTTGATCAATAAGCCTCCCGCTTTTAGTCCCTGGATCCCTAAAGGAGTCACTAACCATAGTAGAAACATTCCCTTCTACTAAAAGTGCTGTGCCTTTAATGGAAAAATAAAAGTCTTTAAAAGACAGCAGACAGGAAAAGTCTAGATAGCACGTCTAGAGATACTTCCACATAGGAAGAAACATTATAGAGATGATCAAGTTGCAAAACTTTCAAGGGTTGACAATGATAGGATATCGGTGTCGTTCAAGTAGCCAAAACCTCCTTAAACAATACACGAGGTGATCAGGCATACATCTGAAGATTACCACTTCAGGATCAGATGAAGGAATTACACTGTCCTTTTCTGAGATTTCCCCTCAGAGGCTACCCACCTATCCTCCACCCTCAGCCTTATGAGGAAGGTCAAACTGAGTAGCAGCAGGAGGAGCAGAAACCTTACTATCTGAAACTCTAACCTTCCCTTGCGATTTCCCATTAGTATAGGAAAGCAGACAATGCCGCAGATATCGCAGAAGATACCTGAGCAAAGAAAAATTCTGCAAAAATGTAGCTCCTCCAGGAGACTGAGAGGAAAATGCAGGGCACAGTATGTGACACCATAAGGCTTGGGACATTAAAGGAGAAAACTGTGGCATTGCCTAAACAGTATCATCCCGAGAGACAATTTAAGAGTTAATAGTGACATAACATGGGAACAGAGCTTTTTAACTCTGTGGGGACAGACTGACAAGCACCAATGAAAATCACTTAGAAATTGTGCTGTCACTTTAAATGTTCCTAGATAATTGCATGTCTAGGCATAAAATACAAAATTAAAAAAAAAATAATAAAAAAAAAATATATGGGGAAACAAGGACTTAACTATTAAAGGGCTGTTTCTCTCGAAGCCGTATTCAGAAATTGTGCTGGCACTCTAAATGCACTTAAATTGATGTGGTATTGTGAGATAAATATTTTTCTTATGGGTATTGAACCTAGGACTGCTGGCTTCTATTACTGCGTATTACTTCTGAGCCACAGGTTAGCCTTTGTGAAACATGAACTTAAACACTAAAGGACTGTTTCTTAAGCTCCACATCAGAGACAAAATGTACAATATTATTAGAACAACTTCCCAGGGAAAAATGTGTCTATCAGGGTAGCTAAGATATAAGCTACTAATTTCTGGGAAAAGGAAACAACTAGACTAAGCACTTGCCTAGTCTAGGATTAAAATTCAAATCACAAAAACATTCTTCTCCAGATAACAGCCCACATGGCCATTCCGTTCTGAAACGGACAGAACAATAAATATGGCGCCGTTTCGATCCTTATTAGAAGGATACGGAGCCCCACTGAGGTGAAGAAGCGTGCAATTTCCCAAAAATGGTGCGCTGCTAGAATGTCTATATTGTATACATATGTATCTATGTGTTTATATGTGAATATATGTCTGTAAATACATATATACATTTATAAATACATATTTAGACATATATATGTATGTATCCCAATGTTAAAGACCTTTGTCTGCCTTTTTTTGTTACACTTGAGACCTCATATCTTTGTGCCCTTATAACTTTTGTATGCAATATTATTTTGTGAATAATTTTTATTAGATGGTGTTATTATGAATGTAACTGTACTTTGTAATGTATTTTTGATTTGTTTTGTGCTGCATTTTAGTTTCGCGAAACAGTCAACAAGAGCTCTGACGTTGCGGTAATCATTCCAGCATAAATTGCCATTGTGCTCAAGTGATCGCATTTACTATCAACTTCAACTGTTAAAATTACATGGTCTAATGAATTAGAGCATGCATTTTTTCAACTATAATGGCCCTTTAAAGAGGCATGAAAGTCAACATTTTCCCTTCATGGTTCAGATAGAGCACCCCATTGTAAACAACTTTCCATATTACTTATATTATAACATTTTCTTCGTTCTCTCAGTATCCTTTGTTTAAGGAGCAGATATGCACTACTGGGAAATAGATGAACACATCAGGTGAGCCACTGACAAGAGGTTTATGTGCAGCCACCAATCAACACCTAGCTCCCAGTAGTTCATTGCTTCCCCCGAGCCTACCTAGGTATGCCTTTTCAACAAAGGATATGAAAATTACGAAGCTAATTAGTAAATTGGAAAACACTTTAAAACTACATGCACTTTTTTGAATCATGAAAGAAAGATTTGGGGTTTCATGTCCCTTTAATCATGTTTCAATATAACAAATATGTAAGGCAGATGCTGATCTTCCTTGCATACTTTTACTACATCTATCAATTTAATCACTATTTTAGATCAGACAATGCTTCCTCAGTCCTAGTAAGAGTTTTTTTTCTACCTACCCTTGGCTTTAAATGATACAGCTTTCATAATGACAGCATAACTAATATATCTAATATAAGAGTGTGAGAGAAAACCAGATTACACGTTCTTCACATTTGAAATAGAACTGTATTAAGACTCACCCTACTTAGCACACTTTTAACACACTTTTTTGTATTACCTTATAGCATTTGTAACTACCCCAGTGGCCATCTAACCAATAAAGTTCTACTTTTAGTGTTAAAACATTGATTTATTGGTAAGTATTTATTTGGTTATGTATTCTGAAAAATGCTCTAATATAGACTTAAGGCTTAGAGGGACATGGAACCCAAAATGTTTCTTTCATGATTTAGGTAGAACATACAATTTCAAACAACTTTCCAGTTTACTTCTATTATCATATTTGTTTCATTCTCTTGTTATCATTTGTTGAAGGAGCAGCAATGCACTACTGGTTTCTAACTGAACACATGGGTGAGCCAATAACAATCGATATATATGCAGCCACCAATCAGCAGCTAGAACCTAGGTTCTTTGCTGCTCCTGAGCTTACCTAGATAAACCTTTGAGCAGAGGACAACAAGAAGCAAATTAAATAATAGAAGTAAACGGGAAAGTTGTTTAAAATTGTATGCTCTATCTAAATTATGAGTGTCTAATTATGAGTTTACTGTCCCTTTAAGGATTTTGGCTACCACTACCCAAGACGGAATTACACATGAGCAGTAAATGTGTGGTGTTGGTCATCAGATTACACATGAGCAGTACATGTGTGGTGTTGGACATCAGATTACACATGAGCAGTACATGTGTGGTGTTGGACATCAGATTACACATGAGCAGTAAATGTGTGGTGTTGGACATCAGATTACACATGAGCAGTAAATGTGTGGTGTTGGACATCAGATTACACATGAGCAGTAAATGTGTGGTGTTGGACATCAGATTACACATGAGCAGTAAATGTGTGGTGTTGGACATCAGATTACACATGAGCAGTAAATGTGTGGTGTTGGACATCAGATTACACATGAGCAGTAAATGTGTGGTGTTGGACATCAGATTACACATGAGCAGTAAATGTGTGGTGTTGGACATCAGATTACACATGAGCAGTAAATGTGTGGTGTTGGACATCAGATTACACATGAGCAGTAAATGTGTGGTGTTGGACATCAGATTACACATGAGCAGTAAATGTGTGGTGTTGGACATCAGATTACACATGAGCAGTAAATGTGTGGTGTTGGACATCAGATTACACATGAGCAGTAAATGTGTGGTGTTGGACATCAGATTACACATGAGCAGTACATGTGTGGTGTTGGACATCAGATTACAGGAGATCCTATAAAAGGCTAAATCTGTGCTATACCATCGTTGCACAATGGTGTCATGTTGACATTTTGACATTTCTGAAAACCAGAAAAAAGACCTAACTAAAACATTTCCCTTTAGAATGTTGTTTACATAAAAGTACAGTATATTTTTATTTAGTTTTTATTTTAAAAATTGCTCACTGGCAACAGGTAAAAAAAAACATTTTTTTTTCCTTTATACATAAAAGTTGGACACCCTTGTTCTAATATATATATCAGATATGCAACAGTTAAGGTCCAATTGGTAGAATATTATGCTCTTCTGCGTGTATATAAAGGTAGTTATGTAATGGGCAAGCACAATATGTGTATGACATACTCTACATATATTTTACAAACATTTCAAAATAAGCAAAATACAAACAAAACCATAAAAAGTTGGTATTAAGGGCCAGCTAAATAGTTACTCAGTAGAAAAGTAGAAAACTGTTATTTTATATTAAATGACATATGCAAAGTGTAAACTAATTTTAGAACACCTCATGATCTGAGTGTATGATATGAAACAGTTTAAATCAATATAATATTTAAATTAGTATTTTGGCATAAAACTACCTAAACCAATTATTTGTCTGCCTTTATTCAGAAATGAAATAGGTATTTGAATATATTTGCCAATAATTACTCAGGGTCAATATTGGTTGGATTTCTGACTGACGTTTAAGAAGCCAATGACACTCAGAAAAAATCTATCTGTAGATACATTTCTTAAAAGCGTGATCTATTTTGTTTTTTATTATATTATATTATTATATTGTTTACACACAATTGGTTAGAGATTAGATAGTTAGATAGATAATGAAAGAAAGATATATAAATAGCTAGATAGATAATGAAATATATATATACGTAGATAGATAGATAGATAGATAGATAGATAATGATATATATATATATATATATAAATACATACTGTTTATATATATATATATATATATATATATATATATATATATATATATATATATATATATATATATATATATATATATATATTTCCAAAAAAATATATGTCAAAGAATACACTAGTAGAACTCAACAATAACTAAAATATCAAGATAGGATGTGATGGGGTAATGTGCTTGGTGTAACAGTTTCCACGAACTTAAAATAAAAACAGTAAATCTTTATTAGTATTCGTTTAAAAATGGGTAATTAAAAACAAAAGTTCAAAGACCTATAAACCATATAAGAATAGGACTGAACTGCTGACTATAAATTAGTGAAAATAATAACCACTCCTGGATTGGAGTCTAGAATTGTCACAGTGTAGTTAACAAAGTTACTATATTATCATCTATATAATAAGCGTGCTGTGCTTAGTGGTAGTAGATATATATATAGAAAACTTTGTATGGCAAAGGGCAGTTTCTGCTATAGAGACTAAGATTAAAGTTTCAGCAGTGTTTAGATATAGAGAACTGAGCAACAGTGCTTTATGAGACGCACCGCTATTAAGTGCAGGTATAATACCTAGTACAACTACTCAGTTCAAAGTACTGCACTGTTTATAGGCAACAATTAAATCAAAGTCTGATAGCAGAATTTTATTACAAGACCAGAGACTCCTATTTTTGCATTATCTTTCTTTACTACTCAAATGCAGCCTTTTAAAGAACCATGACAATATAACATAAACAAAACATAACATAAAAAGCTAAAAGAAGCTTGTTATAATGACCAGAAAAAACAGCCAATAAGAACAGAGAGGAGACTATAAATAGAGAACACATCTGTCAATCTTCCTCTTTCTTTTGCTGCTCAAACTACAGATAAGTAGCGCAATATATATATAATATTTCTCACTTAGATATTTGGTTTAATAAAAGTTATCCCTTTGTAGCCTTTTTATTATTGTTTTAATAAGTTGCTTTTTTCGTTTTCATGTGTGTTTTTTCCTTATTATTATTTGTATCAACACTCGTTTTTTCTGATATATTTTCAAACAGTTTTTATTCTGTTTTCCCTTCTCCCCCCCCCCCCCCGTTTTCATACTTTCCGGTTTTCATTTCTGCCGTTTTTCTGTTAATTTATGTGCAGAGTGTGTGTATTTTCAACCTGCTCGGTTTTGTCTGTCTCCTCTCCCTCCCTGCACTGTGCGCTCTTACCCGCGCCATTTTGTGGGCCGGCCGCCTTCTTCCCGCCCACTCACGTGACATCCTGTCAATTCTCCTCAGGACAGTCTCCATCTTACCGAGTGTGGTAACATTGTTGCGGTTGCTACGCTCAGTGTTGCTGAACAATTACTTGCCTCCTACATTACATAAATAAGCCTATATTGCCATCTTCTGGTTATTGTTAGTCAAACAGTCCTAAATTATTATAGTTATTTAGTCTATATTTTCCTCACAAACGTTTTTTCTTAGGTGCTAGGAGAAATTTATTGCATAAGTGTTTTTTAAGTACTCCTGCAAATTAGTTAATTAACTTATAAGGCAATTTTACTTATATTATATTTAGTAATTATTATTTATTATTCAGATATTAATATATTTCAAACATAATTTAAAATAATGTCTGAAAATCCTGCAGATACTTCCCCTTTAACTTTGCAAACAGTCCAATCTATGATAGATTCCTCAATGAATAACCTATTTAATAAAATGTCCTCACTGATGGGTGTTAAAGAGAAAAAAATTACCTTTAAAAAGGAAAAACCCATCTCTTGCCTGTAAAGCAAGTAAAAAACTTATTACAAAATCACGTCAGCTTTTGTCTGATCCTAACTTTCCTCACAGCACTGGAAGCAAAACTGCTGTAAGTAGAACCCTGCACCCCAAGGGTACTCAAATGGAGGATACCTATGTATGCAAAAAATTAAAATTTAATTCAAAAAATAATGACTTAGATCCATCTTCAGAATCTGATGTCTCAGATGGAGAAGATTATACTGATATCAACTCTGATAATTTTAATGAATCTGAAAATTCTGATGGCTCTCCAGTAGCTAAAAAACAGAAAAAGAAATCTAAAAAACGTAATGATTATACTGAGGACGATGAGGATTTTACTGACTATTTGGGCAACCCTAGATTCAAGCCTGACGAATTACACCACCCCCGGTCTGCAGAATGGTGTCCCCCCATTGATTTAGCCAAATTCATTGATTACCAACTCCGGAAACCCCTAAAAAAAAATTCTTAATAAAATGAAAGCAGAATGTCCTCGCCCCCTTTTACCAAAAAATGCTTCTGTAACCCCTGAGGTCGATCCCAAAATTCTAAAATTTATTGGCACTCCCGGTTACAAATTAAAGAAAGGAGTAGACAGATCCTGGAAAATCTGTCAGGACAAGCTTTTAGATTCTATAGGTCCTTTGACCAAATTATTTGAACTGTCAGAACAAGGTGTAGCAGAAAACTGCCCTCTAGACCCGTATATAGTCAGAGAGTGGGTCCAAAGATTACTTTGTTTTGTAGGAAACACCAACTGTGCCATGTCTTGCGAAAGATGACGTAACATTTTAAGGAAAATTGACCCAAAAATTTCAAATTTCTCCTCCAATAACTCTGCTTCTGATAATAATGGGCTATTATTTGGAGATTCATATCTAAAGGACTTGAATCAATATGTAAACACCTTCTCCAATCTAAACAAAGTCAAAACGTCAGTAAAGAAAATATTCTACCCTAACCAGAGTTTTTCTGACAGGGCCAGGAGAGGCAGAGGCCACTTTCCCGGCCGCCAAGCTTATTTATCCAGGTCTCACTATTTCCCACATCAATCCCAATACCATTCCCAATTCCAAACTCAATTTCAAAGAAGTTATCCAGACCCATCTGCCTCTACCTTCTTCCTGACAAGAGGACGGCCCTGGACTCAAAGAGGTTTTAGGAGCAGAGCCAGAGCTAGACAAGCTCCAGGTAAATTTATTTCTTTCCCCTGTTTCTTTTTTTCCCAGAAAAAATGGTGGCAGACTCGCCCTGTTTGCCCAAAATTGGGCTGCAATTACTTCGGATGCTTGGGTCTTACAGGCAGTGTCAGGTATTCTCATAGAATTCATTTTCTCTCCCAATTCAAATCAGTCTCCCTCATCCCATTCATTTTTCTCAGGAGGACACTTCAACTCTCTTTTCCAAAAAAGCAATTCTTCCAGTTTTTCAACCCCAAAATATTTACCTAAGCAACCAGTTCAGACTAGTCATAAACCTAAAGTCTTTAAATGCTTATGTTGTATACCATCATTTCAAGATGGAGGGAATTCACTTACTAAGAGAATGTTTAAGAGACAACGATTGGTTAGTTTGTCTAGACCTTACAGACGCCTATCTAACCATTCCAATCGCTCAAGAACATTGGAAATTTTTGACATTCCATTGGGAAGACCAATTTTGGAACTTCTCTTGACTTCCTTTCGGTTTGTCTTCCGCCCCTTGGATTTTCACCAAGCTACTCAAACCTGTAGTGGCTTGGTTGAGACTTCGAGGTGTTCGTTTGATAATTTATTTAGACGACATATTAATTATGGACCAAGATTTTCTCTCTCTTCAGAATCATCTTGCTTCTACAATTTCCTTACTGGAATCGTTAGGCTTTATTGTGAACAAGCAGAAATCGGTCCTATATGCTACAAGATCTTTAATTTTCTTAGGTTTTCAAATCAACACAGTTTTATCCACTTTGAGTCTTCCTCCAGACAAGGTGAAGAACATCAAGAAAGAAATTTCCAAAACCTTGTCCAAAGATTCAGTCCCTATCAGAACTATAGCCAGAATAGTAGGTTTACTATCATCCTCTATTCAGGCTATTTTCCCACTGCTCTACATTACTGAGAACTTCAGAGATTAAAAATTCTTCATTTGAGAAAAGGTTTTTCTTATTCTCACTTGATTCCTTTGTCTGCAGAAGCCAAAGAACTTTCCTGGTGGCTTTCTCATTTGGAAGCCTGGAATGGGATGGCCATTTTTGGCAGGACTCCCGATTTTGTTATAGAATCCAACGCCAGTCTTTCAGGCTGGGGTGCGCGGTGCGGTCCTTCCATCACAGGTGGCAAATGGACATTGGAGGAGAAACATTTCCACATCAATTGTTTGGAATTATTGGCTGGCTCGTTTGCAGTCAAAAGTTTTGCCAAATTTTCTTCTCCAGTTTCTATCCTCCTGCGTATGGACAATATTTCGGCGGTGCAGTATCTCAATCGTTTGGGAGGCACCAAGTCGAGAGACTTGTCCAATATAACCAAAGAGTTTATTCATCTTTGTTTAGACAGGAATATTTCTGTCAAAGCAGAATATATTCCAGGACAATCCAACTCAGCTGCGGACTGGGGATCTCGTCATTTGACAGATTCCAGCGACTGGAGATTGGACAGGAACATTTTTCTTTCCCTTCAATCTCTCAGAGGTCCCTTTTGTTTGGACCTTTTTGCGTCCAGGACCAATTATCAAATTCGCCCATACTTCAGTTGGCGCCCAGATCCGGAGGCAGCGGCCATAGATGCTTTTCTTCATCCGTGGCCTCCTCAAAAAGCTTATGCTTTTCCTCCGTTCTCCCTGATCCCGAGGACAATTTCAACTATCCGCAGGGATCTCTTATGCCTAACTATGATGACCCCCTTTTGGCCAACCCAATCTTGGTACCCTTCCCTTCTGGAGATGTCCATCAATCTCCCAATTCTTTTACCCCCGCTTCCTCACCTGCTGGTCAGTCCAGAGGGCGATTATCACAGTTTAGCTTTCCAAGGATCTCTTCTCCTGATAGCCTGGACAATCTCAGGGGACCCTGGTCCCTCCGAGGCCTTTCAGAGGGAGCTAGGTCCCTCATTCAGGATTCCTGGGCCCCAGGTACCCGCAGATGTTATTTTGCTGCATGGTCAAAATGGTCTGGCTGGTGCCTGCGGAAAGACTTGGATCCCGTTTCTTCTGATTTAGCCGAAATAATTAACTACCTGTCTCATCTTTTCGATGCAGGTCTTGCTTACAGAACCATTAATGTTCATCGTTCGGCTATTTCGGCTAGACACAACTTAATTAACAATCTCCATGTCGGCAAACATCCTTTGATTTGTAGAGTGCTCAAAGCCATAAGATTAAAATGTCCCCCGGTTCCTAAACATGAATTTTTCTGGGATGTGGATTTAATTTTCTCCCTTTTTAAATCTTGGCCTGATAATAGTTTGCTATCCTTAAAACAACTTTCTGCTAAACTTGCTACTCTCCTTTGTCTAATTTCTTTCAAACAAGTATCTGATGTGAAAGCTTTAGATTGGAACTCTAAACGTTTCTCTCCTGAAGGTGTCACCTTTTTCCTTTCTCGCAGAACTAAAACTCTGTCTACCTCTATTTTTTATCCTTACCTTCCTGCTGAACCCTCTCTCTGTGTAGTTGAAAGCCTAAAGTCGTACGAATCTAGAACTTTAATTTTTAGAAAATCTACTTTTAATCAACTTCTAATCTCCTTTGTTCCTCCTCACGCTCCTATCACTTCTACTTCTATTGCTAGGTGGGTTAAATTGGTCATGAAAGAAGCTGGAATTAATATTTATTTCACTGCCCATTCCGTTAGAGGTTCTGCTGCCTCAAAAGCCTTTTTAAAAGCGGCCCCTCTACAACAAATTTTGAATGCGGCAGATTGGTCTTCTGATTCCATTTTTAAGCAATTTTATTTCAGACCCATTCAACATGCCTCTCTTAACTTATTTTCTTAATGTGCTTTAAACTTGCAAAAATAGGAGTCTCTGGTCTTGGAATAAAATTCCGATTATCCTAATTCTTTGAAGGTATAATCTAGATTTTATTAAAGACACAGAGACGAGTATTTTCCCTCCTCAGAAAATTTGATTTTTTCCCACCCTGCTTTTATTATTGTATATTATTATATATATTTTTTCTCTCAACAGTTTCCATGTAAGTCCAATCCATTTATATCTTCTGGATTCTTCCCTTCAACTCAGGAGTTCCATCATCCATCAATTGAATCCTGGAGATCTAGTTTTTCCTCAATCAAACTCGACATTTCCTGGAACATCTATCAGCTCTGCAGAAAACTATCATTCGTTGTCCTTTGTTGTTTTGGACTTTTTGGACTCATTATGATGCTTAATATCTTGTTCCTTTTGAGCATCATTTAAGAAAGAGGAAGATTGACAGATGTGTTCTCTATTTATAGTCTCCTCTCTGTTCTTATTGGCTGTTTTTTCTGGTCATTATAACAAGCTTCTTTTAGCTTTTTATGCTATGTTTTGTTTATGTTATATTGTCATGGTTCTTTAAAAGGCTGCATTTGAGTAGTAAAGAAAGATAATGCAAAAATACTCGTCTCTGTGTCTTTAATAAAATCTAGATTATACCGTCAAAGAATTAGGATAATCGGAATTATACCACACTAGAGACCATTAAATTCTAGGCAATAATAAGTTATGTTATTCAACAGCCATGTCTGAGGTTTAATAGTGTCCCTCCCGACACGCTGCTAGATACTAGAGCTGTTAGCGTTCTCGGCAGAGCAGTTAAAGATTTTAACAAGTAAGTTTGGTTCAGCGTCTCAGTGTGGCATTAATTTACCATATTATTTGAGGTTTTCCGGTCAGAGAACTGTTTTTTTTTTAAATCAAGGAGCCCCAACAAACTTCCACCCGCCCTTGACATGTTTTGCCTTAATGGCTTTATCAAAAGGATATATATATATATATATATATATATATGTTCCATTGTGGGATCCGGCACTCACTTCCTATACATAATGCAGCTGCCGGGGTGCGGTTCAAAATAGTTCATCCACAAACATTTCCAAGAACAGCACTCTCCCTTAATTAATTATTTTATTTAGTTAAGGTTTTCAGGGTCTCCCCCGTCCTCAGACTAGACAGGTACTGCCTAGTCTGAGGACCGGGGAGACCCCAAAAACGTTAACTAAATAAAAGAATTGATTAACGGAGAGTGCTGTTCTTGGAGATGTTTATATATAAATTTATATATATATATATATATCCAACCAGGGTACAGCACTCACGTAGTTTCCAAAGGTCCTTGGTGCATTTAAGGATAATCATATGCAGCAAAAAGAAAATGCACTCAACGGGTCTTGATAAAAGAGCAAGTAATTTGTAATTAAAACTTTTAGCAAGACCCGTTGAGTGCATTTTCTTTTTGCTGCATATATATATATATATATATATATATATATATATATATATATATATATATAGCTAGGTAGATAATGAAATATATATGTATATATAGATAGATAGCTAGGTACTGTTGATAATGAAATACTGTGCGTGTATATATATATATATATATATATATATATATATAGATGGATTGATGAATAGATAGATTATGGAAAATGTATTTATATAAAATATATAGATAGATAGAAGGGGAGGGGCTGAATGGGTCAGCTTGCATTCTGGTTGCACATTGACTTGTTCTACCTTTCTTTTCTTAGACTGAAATAAAAGTGATATCTTTTACACCAGCATTTACTGGTGAAGGAAGACAAATATCCATATTGCAGACAACTCTTCAACAGCATAAACAATATTATTTGGTGTGTTATTAATAAACGTATGTGCCCAGTGCCACTTACCTCTTTAAACAGTAAGCATTCCCAGCAGTGAACGGATTAATAGTTAATATACATTTGCTAATATAGATGTGATGCACAAAGATAAAGACTGAATTTTAGTGTTGAAACATTGAATTGGTTTTATGCTTCTGTACAATCTGTGAGTATTTGTGATGGAAATTAAACGTAACTGAAGATAAACAGAATATGGTGGATTACAAGTTTAAGAAAGGAAGGAAAACTTGATAGTTGTTAAACTGTGGTGATGTGAAGGTGAAATTACGTGATCAAAGAACAAGACACAGTGAAACAAGGGTGGAGGTAGAGACGAAAGTATGTGCTTTTTTATTAGTGAACAGTGAGAAGATGTGTACAGAAGTGAATTTCACAATTAACATAAATGGAAATCAACGCTAATGAAGGGCATACAGCACAATGGTGATATTACAGTATGCGTTTACAAAACTATGTTCTGCTACAGTACAGTATAATGATGCTCCATAAATGCAGACCCATGAAAGTATCTCATTGTGTTCTGTTCCGTAAAAGCATTTATTTTCTTAACCAATCTCCAGTCCTTCTACCTACCTCAACTTCTTGTATCTATTATGAGCATTTCAAGTAATCACTTGTGAAATATACATAAACTGGTTGCAAATTGGTGGCAACATAAAACATCTCCATAGACTTTAATAGAGATATTTGTTGTCACCACCAGTTTACACAATGTACAATAGCAATGGAAACCAGGACAAAATCACTTACATTGTTGTGTGCTGCTCTCTGAAAATCCATAAAACATGGAAATGATATAGTTTATATTTTAATCTTGACCTCCTCTAATTAAAAGAAATTGGACTAAAAGCTTTAGAAATATTGTGAAAAGGTTTTATAGGAGAAAATAGTTTTTGCCTTATGGCATAACCTTTATAAACACAGATTGGTTTCCATTATTTTTAGGGCTCTATAGAAAATGTGGTGCAAAATAGTTTTTTTTTCACTCTCCAGCATCTGAGGTAATTTGAATTTTGGTGAAAAGGTTTGCTGATTCCAAAGTTATTACACAGTACAGAACTGTGTTTCCTTTTTTAGTAAAAGGTCATTGCAAGGAAAGGTTTATTGGTTTGCTTTTTGCTCGATGACAAAGGAGAAGTGATATTTGTAGCATTACTAACATTTTTTTATAATTACGCACATTGCTATTGATAGCTAAACCTGTCATATTATAACATCTAACAGAAGGGGGTTGGCTACATTTTACACTAAGTATAATATACTTAACTAGTAAGCAAATATTACACGTTTTATCCCTGTTACTTTTGTGAAACAATACATAAATAAATATTCAGTGCCTTCTCATTATCTATAAAAGGCTTAATTAATTTACAAAAACTCTTTAAAACGAGTTAAAATAATCTGTTAATGCATCTTATGTTACTTTCTTATCTGATGTGTGAAATATATAAATCTAATTAGATGTAAAGCTAAAATGATATCTTAGTCTATTGGTGACCTAAAACAACTAACTAAAATTTTCTAGAAGCAACAATAACTCAATATAAGGGATATGTTACATTTATATACTATTTTATCACAAACTAGTATTATACTATCTTTGGTTGAAGGAGTTTCACCTGCTCGGTTGCCCCAGTAGAATTCTGAATGCAGCCTAGCAGTGAGGTAGGTTAAAGGAGTGAAGTCAACCTTATGCGCACATGTATAGCACGTCATCATCATTCTAACCTCCCTAATTCCTTTGCCTTTTTACAATCATTTTTTCTTTGGCTCAGGGGGAGCCTCCTCTTCTGCCTCTACACCCTCTGGCATAAACACACTTACAGTGAAATCATTAGTCTCAGTGCCGTATTTGTTCTTTGCCCGAATGCAGTATTTTCCAGAGTCAGCAGTGCTGACAGCGGTAATGCTAAAGCTGGCGAACTTCCCAGACTCAAACTTCAAGATACAGTGGTCATCCCCGGTCAGCTCTCTCTCATTCTTCAGCCAGGTGACCTCTGGGACTGGGTCACCCCAAATATTACAGGTGAGATTAAGGGCCTAAAAAAAAAATTCCAAAAATAATTATTAAATTCTAGGCTTGATTTATAAATCCACTGAATGTTGATAATTAGAATGTGTCTTTTAAATTATTGATATGGAGACACAAAACTTGTCGCAATGTACAGACAACAAAGCTTGCTATAATACAGAGAAAAAACTTCAAAAGTGTTTTATTTATAGCATTATAAAATTCTAATGTTTTCCCCAAATAAAATGATTGGAAATAAAAAAATAAAAAAAATATTTATGTCATATTCAGCCTAATAGTCCCACACTCTGCAATTTGACATAATCATCACCCCAGGAAATGCTTAACTCACGGACAATACTTGTTTATGTAGAGGAGTCTTCTTAGTGCTCTGACAGCTTTACAGAATCAAAGCATTTCCTTGAAATACAACTGAAGTTTTTAATAGAAGGCAAGCATCTCCTTCATGACTGGCTGATCTCTTAGACCTGAAACATTGGAGTCTTTCTTTCTCTTTTCCTGAATTGTCTGGTATAAACCTATCTAGTGAACCTGCCTCTTGTATCCTACTGGACATTACCTACATATAGTGTCTTTCTGGTTGGTATCTGCATTTTATCCCAGCTGGGCAATTAACTGCATATTACACCTGCCTGGCTTATACCATCAGTTCCCGCTTGCCATCAAAATCTACCTATTGGCCATAATAGCCTCCCTATCATCCATTCCATCCTCCTGACTTTGCCAATGTCTCAGCTCTTCCTGTGTCTTTGCCCAATCTCAAGCCTTGCCTGACTTCTGGACTTCTTGTTGTCACTGTTGATGTTCACAAGGACAGATCTGTAATACTGGCACTTAATTTAGTCACCTCAATGACGCATACAACACTATTTCAGACCAGTGAGTTTATTTACTACCTCCTTTACTACAGTACTTGTCAGCAGCCTCCAGTGCTTCAAACATAACATCACTCTAAATTCATCTAACAGTCTTACTGAATGTGTTTTGAACAACAGGTTAGTGAAGCAGTTGTCATCTTTCCTGTGATTTCACCCTTAACGTAGACTATATTCAGGGTGGATTTCAATATTTTGTACAAAAATGTAGAAACTACATCAACAGACAATAACCCTATATACAAAGAGAGCTATATTCTTATGTATATACTTTCAAAGGAAGAAATATCTTTGCAACCATCTGAAATACCTTCAAAGTTACTTTTAGTGGATACTAATGTTTAAGGACCCTTATAATTGCAACAAAACCAATAATATGCCATGTAGAAATAAAGACAATATCATATTAATTGAATAAAATGGTGTAAGTGAAAGGTATAAGAGAGTTAATATGTAGTCAAAACGAATTGCTTAGTTTATATTGAAATGTTAATGAATTTCCACATTTACAACAACAATTATCAATTATAAGTAAAAAAAATGTAGGTTAACCAAGTGATTATAAAGTTTGTCAATTTATAGGACATAGATCTACCCTCCAGCAATTCCATAAATAGTTTTTCAGATGTCTTGCTTATTTTCTAAAAAAATATAAGAGAACAGAGAGGGGTGGTGTACTTTTGTACTAGTTTTGGTTTGTATAGATATGAATTAAATTTTCATTGAAATGTGTTTTTGGATCTATAATTAGCAGAAGTTTCAAATTAACTATATTTTTGCACTTTCTAATTTCAATTTTCTAGTTTACCTTTCCTTCCTGAATTGTGACAACGTCAGGTAAACCTCCTATTACTCTGGCACGATCTGAAACACAGAAAGAAGGATTATTATCACCAGCGCAATCCATTAAAATACGATTCTAAGTATTTAATAACCTAAAAACCAAAACAACACTGACTACACAGTTATGAAACACCTTGAGATTATGGGATCCATTTAAGAACCTATAAATGAAGTTTTGGAGCTTCTTCTCTTGCAATCCGACAGTTAAGAAGCTGCTTCATAACCTGCTACGCCAACTCTAAAGTGGCGTTTATCAAACCCCCTGGACTTCTCCGGGAAGAGGTGGCATTGCACAAATGTGGGCAGCATGTTGCTGCCCTCTAGCCACAAAGCCGGGTGGAAAGAGGCAGAGATGTCCGCCCCTGTTTGTCCGGCCCTTCTTAAATGGACCCCTAAAATATAAACTGTTTAATAATGAATAGTGAAAAACCCTTAGCAACACACTTTTATAAGTTTTATTCCACTCCACTTAATTTAAAGGGACATGAAACCCAAATTATTTCTTTCATGATTTAGAAAGAAAATGCAATTTTAAACATCTTTCTAATTTACTTCTATTATCTAATTTGTTTTATTCTCTTGATATTCTTTGCTGAAAAGCATATCTAGATATGCTCAGTAGCTGCTGATTGGTTGCTGCACATAGAAGCCTCGTGTGATTGGCTCACCCATGTGCATTGCTTTTTCTTCAACTAAGGATATCTAAAGAATGAAGCAAAATAAATAATAGAAGTAAATTGTAATGTTGTTTAAATTTGTATTCTCTATCTGAATCATGAAAGAAAGATTTTGGGTTTAGTGGCCCTTTAACTATGATAATTGGAAGTGCACACTGCAGACTTTACAAGCCTAACCCTGCTATAGATCTATTTCTAATTGGCTTCAGTAATGAAGATAAAATAAGGAACTGCAAAACATTGGAAGTTTTTCTAACAAAATGACAAAATGGGGGGGAGTTTGGCCATTGAAAAACAATTGCTGTAAACAATGTGCTACTATATTCTGATTTTCACACTCAGCTAGTATATTTATTGCAAGTCTATGTATCTTTTGTCATTTTAAACACTGTAAGGTTGTTTTGTAAATCTAGATTAGTGTACCCAGTGTTGTCAATAATAATTTTTAACCTAATATTAGGAATGTGTGCTGTTTACAAAATAGCACATCTTAATGAAGTATATTGATGGGTTTAATTCTAAAAATATGTAGACTAAATATATAACAAAAACATATTTTTCCTTTAAAAATATGCACTGAAAAACTTTTCCCAGGAATACAGTTATTGAATGCAGCTTGGTGTTGAGACACTGCAATTAATGTTATCACATCACACACATTTGAACAAGATCAACTGCAAACGTAAAATGTAGAACTGAGATATCTAACTTACTCTTTTCTGCTATGGCGGCTTGCCTGTTATTGAAATAAAGATACAAAAATGTTAAAATCTCAGCAAAATCAGTATTTCAAGATATAATATATTTTTGTTATGGAAATGTAAATTGGAACGTCCTAGCTTTTTAATGTTTGACTGGGAACTTAAACTCTGTAATGAACATTTTTGCCATTGAACACACACACACACATATATATACAGGTATATATATATATATATATATATATATATATATATACTGTATATATATATATATATATATATATATATATATATATATATATATATATATATATATATATATATATATATATATATATATATATATAAATTATACAAGACTATAGTGAACCAGACAAGGAAAATTTACTAATCAGGAATAACAGACTAGTGGGAATTTACACTTCTAAAAGAGGTCAATACTGTTCTCACCCAATGGGATTTTGTACGGGGTCAGTAAAATACTGGAGAGTTGATAGGTGATCAATAAATGGGGACATAACATTGTGGGTACACCGATACCATTAACTCTTTATTGGTCTTAGTGCTAAAAAATATGCCCTCCCCCTCTGCCCCCCTAATGTTTACAATACCTTATGATCTTAGTCCCAATTAAAAACTTACTTGAGCCTCTGGAATTCAGCAAAAGCCTCATCAAAAGCTGGGAAAAAAAAAAATGTAATGAGTATTGGAAAGAGAAATCGTATTATTAAAATGATCTGCAACCAATTATTATTAGCATAGAAGATGCCATGATCTTATTTTTCAGATGTATTATTAAAACAGGAATGTAAGAGTCACTTGGTGAGTACGAGTAGACTTTTGTTTCAACTACTGAGTTTTTGTTGATTTATTTTCTCAGTTAGTTTTTAGCCCTTATTTTTGTTAATTTGTTAGATTTTTAGTTTCTAGTTAGAATTTAAAATGAAAAATAAATTCTCAATTGGGAACTAAACCATAATATGCTTTTGAGATGGCATCTACATAGTCATCTTTCTTGTACCCATGCTGATATTGCGTTGTGTATGGTATTACTTCTCTTTTGTAATTCCACTTGAGGATTGATAAATAAAGAGATAAAAAACATTCAGGCAGTTACTGTATTTCTTAATACATATGAGTTAAACAAATAGTATTTTGGGAAATATTCACTATTCTACCTTGTCCAGAAAGATCAACATCTCTAGTATGTGTAGTTTTTCCATCAAAGAGCTCCATAACATATTTTCCTTTGTCATTTGGTGTTGGCTCATTTATCTGCAGCCAAATCATCTCTCCGGTGACTCCAGTCTTTACTCTGTCTGTGTACTTAATCTTTGAATCACTGAAAAAAAATGTAAAAGAAAAGAATACATGTGTTAAAGTGCCGGTGTAGACAGGGCATCTGCCAATATCCCAAACATAATGAAGTACATATTCAGGTCCACAGCACAGTTTGAAAGGATTCTTGTCTTTATTTTACATCAGCAGGGTACAAAAAAATTGATTAAGAGCTTGTCTTGAAACGTTGCATGATTTTTTTCTGTACCCTGCTGATGTAAAATAAAGATAAGAATCCTTTCAAACTGTGGGGTAGTATGCTAATATGAGTCTTAATGTGCTAGCACATGGCTTAATATGCTAATCTGAGGCTCCATATGCTAATATATGGCTTGGTTTGCTAACATTGGGCTCAATATGCTATCATATGGGTTAGTATGCTAATGTAAGGTTCAGCATGCTATTGTGCTGAATGGGTTCTCTTTGTTTAAAACAATCTATTCCTGGATTCAAACAGGTTGCACACTATACAAAAAACTGTCATACATTACATACAGCGCCCTCCACTAATATTGCCACAATTGGTAAATATGAGCAAAGAAGGATGTGAAAAACTATCTTTTGTTTAACCCTTTGTAAAAGTCATGAGAGCAGAGTATTTTTGTGTATTTTTTGAACAAAGGGTTAAACAATAAATATAATTTTTCACAGCCTTCTTTGCTCATATTTACCAACGATGCCAATATTAGTGGAGGGCACTGTATATCTAGCTATTTAACCTAATCATTATTTATGGCTGATCATAAATCAACTGGCTCTGAAAGGCTCTTTAAACCCCTATGAATATTGTATAAAAGCCCAGGGCTCCACATGTAACTGACTGATTTCCCCATTGTACAGACTGATTAATTATATAGGTGTTTGGTACTTACTTGTGACACCAGCTGACTTTTAGATCATCTACATAGTAATTTACAAAAGAATACAATCTAATTCCTTCTTCATTGCTGACAATTTTCACTGGGGTGGCCGACTCCGCTAAAACAGAGGGATACATTTGTTTCAATGAAATCATTTTTTAAGTTTGTTTCTTTTACTTTGAACTTCTAGGAAATATTTTACATTCTAGTTCTTTAACTTCCAGTGCTCATTTGCCATTCCTTAATATGATAGCATTTGTCTTCTACACAGTTACATATAAATACTGTAAACATCATAACTACTGTATATATGTGTGTATATATATATTGGATTATAAACCCACAGTGAAAACAAATGGGCATGTAATATGAAGCTTCTAGGTCTTACCAATCATCTTGCACACTGCATTCATAAGATCATCAAATCCTGTGGGGAAAAAATGGGTAGATCATTGTTATTCTGTTTACACTATTCATATAACAAGATTCTATATTTGAACCCTATATCATAATATAGATTATTTCAGAGCAGTAAATATAATAATTACCACTTAGAAATACTAATTATTAGAGGTATGAGATTTGTGCTTGTTGTATTAAATGTCTTTAAACACATAATAGAATAAACTACTTAAATATTTATCAAAATACTTTCTAACAGAGCAATAAGAGTATAAGCTGGTGCATGACAGTTTCATACATCTCTGTTCATTGCTGCTGTTAACAATAAATTAACATTTTGTCAACAAAGTCAATGTCATCTTGAAAGGCCTAAGATTTAAAGACTGTGTAGTGTATTGTTTGTTTTAAAGATATGAGAGTGAACAGTCTGGCTTAGAGATTGGCGAAGAAGGGCACATTACGCATGCTTAGCCAACCACAATTCTATATTTCTGGCTTAGAGATAGGTGAAGAAGGGCACATTACGCATGCCTAACCAGCCACAATTCTATATTTCTCTGTTAAAGATAAGTGAAGAAGGGCACATTACAAGTGCCTAGCCAGCTACATTTCTATATTTTTGTGTTAGAGATGGGTGAAAAAGGGCACATTACTAGGCTGACCATATTGCAGCTTTAAAAAGGGACACATATGTAAAATACATATGTATTTTTCATATGTGTCCCTTTTTAAAGTGACAATATGGTCACCCTACACATTATTCATGCCTAGCCAGCCACAATTCTATATTTATGTGTTAGAGATAGGGGCAGAAGGGCACATTACAACATGCCTAGCCAGCCACAATTCTATATTTATGTGTTAGAGATAGGGGCAGAAGGGCACATTACAACATGCCTAGCCAGCCACAATTCTATATTTATGTGTTAGAGATAGGGGCAGAAGGGCACATTACAACATGCCTAGTCAGCAACAATTCTATATTTTTGGGCTAGAGATAGGTGAAGAGGGGAACAATATGCATGCCTAGCCAGCCACAATTCAAAATTGCTGTGTTAGAGATGGGTGAAAAATGGCACATTATGTATGCCTAGCCAGCCACAATTCTATATTTCTGGGTTAGAGATAGATGAAGAAGGGCACATTACGCGTGCCTAGCCAAACACAATTCTATATTTCTGTGTAATTGATGGGTGAAGAATGGACACATTGGGGCATATTTATCAAGCTTCCGTATGGAGCTTGAGGCCCCTTGTTTCCGGCGAGCCTTCATAACTTGTCCGCCTGCTCTGAGGCTGCGGAAAGAAATCAACCGGATTGAATACGATCGGGTTGATTGACACCCCCTGCTAGCGGTCACAAATTTGCAGGGGGCGGCATTGCACCAGCAGTTCACAAGATGGGCAGCGATGTGCAGTGGACATGATACACTACTTTGTATAATGTCGCTCGCACATTGTTAAATATGTCCCATTATATGTGCCTAGTCAACCACAATTCTATATTTCTGTGTTAGAAATAAGTGGAGAAGGGCGCATAACGTGTGCCTAGCCAGCCACAATTCTATATTTCTGGGTTAGAGATAGGTGAAGAAGGGCACATTACCCATGCATAGCCAGACACAATTCTATATTTCTGTGTTAGAGATAGGTGAAGAAGGGCACATTACGCAAGCCTAGCCAGACACAATTCTATATTTCTGTGTTACAGATTGGTAAAAAAAATGGCACATTACGTGTGCCTAGTCAGCCACAATTCTTTTTTTCTGGGTTAGAGATAGGTGAAGAAGGGCAAATTATGTGTGCCTAGCCAGACACAATTCTATATTTTTGTGTTAGAGATGGGGGAAGAAGAGACACATTAGGTGTGCCTAGCCAACCACAGTTCTATATTTCTGGCTTAGTGATGGGTGAAGAAGGGCACATTACACATGCATAGCCAGCCACAATTCTATATTTCTGTGTTAGAGATAGGTGAAGAAGGGCACTTTAAGCATGCCTAGCCAGACACAATTCTATATTTTTGTGTTAGAGATAGGTGAAGAAGGGCACGTTACGCATGCCTAGCCAGACACAATTCTATATTTCTGTGTTAGAGATAGGTGAAGAAGGGCACTTTAAGCATGCCTAGCCAGACACAATTCTATATTTTTGTGTTAGAGATAGGTGAAGAAGGGCACGTTACGCATGCCTAGCCAGACACAATTCTATATTTCTGTGTTAGAGATAGGTGAAAAATGGCACATTACGTGTGCCTAGCCAGCCATAATTCTAGATTTCTAGGTTAGAGATAGGTGAAGAAGGGCACATTACGTGTGCCTAGCCAGACACAATTCTATATTTCTGTGTTAGAGATGGGGGAAGTAGGGACACATTACGTGTGCCTAGCCAACCACAATTCTATATTTCTGTGTTAGAGATAAGTGAAGAAGGGCACATTACATGTGCCTATTCAACCACAATTCTATATTTCTGGGTTAGTAAAGGATGAAGAAGGGCACATTACACATGCCTAGCCAGACACAATTCTATATTTCTGTGTTAGAGATTGGTGAAGAAGGGCACATTACGCATGACTATCCAGACACAATTCTATATTTCTGTGTTAGAGATAGGTGAAAAATGGCACATTACGCGTGCCTAGCCAGACACAATTCTATATTTCTGTGTTAGAAATGGGGGAAGAAGGGACACATTACGTGTGCCTAGCCAACCACAATTCTATATTTCTGTGTTAGAGATAAGTGAAGAAGGGCACATTACGTGTGCCAACCAAAATTCTATATTTCTGGGGTAGTGATGGATGAAGAAGGGCTCATTACACATGCATAGCCAGCCACAATTCTATATTTCTGTGTTAGAGATGGGTGAAGAAGGGCACATTACAACATGCCTATCCAGACACAAGTCTATATTCCTGGGCTAGAGATAGGTGAAGAAGGGCTCATTACACATGCCTAGCCAGACACAATTCTATATTTCTGTGTTAGAGATGGGTGAAGAAGGGCACATTACAACATGCCTATCCAGACACAAGTCTATATTCCTGGGCTAGAGATAGGTGAAGAAGGGCACACTACAACATGCCTAGCCAGCCACAAGTCTATATTCCTGGGCTAGAGATAGGTGAAGAAGGGCACACTACAACATGCCTAGCCAGACACAAGTCTATATTCCTGGGCTAGAGATAGGTGAAGAAGGGCACACTACAACATGCCTAGCCAGCCACAAGTCTATATTCCTGGGCTAGAGATAGGTGAAGAAGGGCACACTACAACATACCTAGCCAGCCACAAGTCTATATTCCTGGGCTAGAGATAGGTGAAGAAGGGCACACTACAACATGCCTAGCCAGACACAATTCTATATTTCTGTGTTAGAGATGGGTGAAGAAGGGCACATTACAACATGCCTATCCAGACACAAGTCTATATTCCTGGGCTAGAGATAGGTGAAGAAGGGCACACTACAACATGCCTAGCCAGCCACAAGTCTATATTCCTGGGCTAGAGATAGGTGAAGAAGGGCACACTACAACATGCCTAGCCAGACACAAGTCTATATTCCTGGGCTAGAGATAGGTGAAGAAGGGCACACTACAACATGCCTAGCCAGACACAAGTCTATATTCCTGGGCTAGAGATAGGTGAAGAAGGGCACATTACACATGCGTAGCCAGCCACAAGTCTATATTCCTGGGCTAGAGATAGGTGAAGAAGGGCACATTACACATGCGTAGCCAGCCACAAGTCTATATTCCTGGGCTAGAGATAGGTGAAGAAGGGCACATTACGCATGCCTAGCCAGACACAAGTCTATATTCCTGGGCTAGAGATAGGTGAAGAAGGGCACATTACGCATGCCTAGCCAGCCACAAGTCTATATTTCTGTGTTAGAGATAGGTGAAGAAGGGCACACTACAACATGCCTAGCCAGACACAAGTCTATATTCCTGGGCTAGAGATAGGTGAAGAAGGGCACACTACAACATGCCTAGCCAGACACAAGTCTATATTCCTGGGCTAGAGATAGGTGAAGAAGGGCACACTACAACATGCCTAGCCAGACACAATTCTATATTTCACGCTATATTTATGGTGTCAACAGCATTGTAAGAACTCCTTTCAGAAGTACATGTGTTTAGGAGTTTGTGAAGCTTACCTGCATCTACAAGCTTCAGCATACTCTTGTCCTTTCCTCTGTCATCTTTCAGAATCAGTTCATAAATACCAGCATCTTTCTTTGTAATCTAAGAAATATTATTGTGGTTTATTAATGCATAACAATAATAGCAGAGATATAGCAAACTGTGTACTTATAAAATAAAGGACAGATGTCTCCTGATATAAACATACTAACTGATAAAACAAATGCACAAATAAAAAATATATTAGACCTAGGTATCCTACTCCACATTAGTATAGCAATACGGACTTGTATTTAAGCATAAACTACAGTGTTTATTCTTTGAGGCACCCAAACAAGTAAATGTATATCATGTGACATAGCGAATGTGATTGTGTACAATGGAGAATATGTTTCCCCATACATTTTGCAATGTTATTGGTGGTATTGGAAATGTGCTATTAAATGTACTTCTATTATCAAATTACTTTTGCTCTCATGTTATTATTTGTTTAAGAGATATCTATATAGGTAGCGTGCACTGTCTGGAGCACTACATGACAGGAAATAGTGCTGCTATTTAGTGCTCATGCTAATGTATAAAATTGTTGAAAAACTGCCATATAGTGCTGCAGACATGTGCACGCTCCTGAACTTACCTTCCTGCTTTTCTACAAAGGATAACAAGAAAATGAAGACAAATTGATAATAGAAGTAAATTAGAAAGTTGTTGAAAATTGTATATTCTATCTGAATTATGAACAAATTTTTGTGAGGTTTTATGTCCCTTTAATTGTATTTTATGGGCTGGTAATTCCCTCCACAGTTTGGATGTGGACTGTGGCAGAGGATTGCAGGTGAGAAATCCAATTCAGGTTTTGCCAACAAGCTAAGGTTTTTTAACCTATGTGGAAAAAACACACAGCTTTAGTTTTCGTGTGACGTCAGATGCCAGAGTAAGCTGGTGTAAGCGAGCTGGTCAAAATAACACTGGGTTTTGACCTGTAAATGAAGCGACTTACTGGAACTGACTGGATGGCATAGTGTACCGGTGAGGTGGATTATCGACACTCGTGTGCATATACCCGTGGAAGATGGGTGAGATCGCTCATTGAGCGGAACTTTATACTGCTGTTACATGCTGACTGGCGGACTTTGGTCCTTAAGGCTGGTTTCAGCCCTTACACCTTGCACATTTCTGCTATGCTGTGGACATTGACATCTATGCTTACCTTACGCTTCTAACAAGGCAACCCTCCTGCATGAACTGCGTTATTACATCCCCTACGAGCTTTTGCATCACGCACTGCTTGCATATAACCCTGCTGGCTTTACATCTTAGCCCACAGCTACTATTTATCATTATGACACATGTTGTAGAAATACTGAACATATCATTTTAAAGGGTCTGGCTCATAAACAAAAACCTGGACTGACGTCTACACCTTATATTTGTGTACTGGGGGCGCCCAGTATTACTGTTGTTTCATTTTTCTTTTTTTGTTTCTGTGTATTTGCATCCCAGATGTATTATGCATTTCATATACCTTTCATTTGTTTGATGTGGTCTGATTTATTTCACATTAAATGATAGTGATTTTCACTTTAAGAGATACACTTGCATATATACCTCTGATACATTGTTTGGCAGTGCGGGGACACTTATACCCACTTGTATTATTATTCTGAGGTGTTTATTCTGGAGTACACCTTAGTCCCGAGCACTACTACTTCATACTATTCATATATTATTTTTTTATTTAAATCTACCTATTAGTGCTTATCCACAATTCTATATATACTGTATATAAAGAGAGAGAGAGAGAGCGCGCAGCAGCAACAGTTCTTAATGTATTTACAGTTTAAAGATGTAAGCGTCACTTACCTCAGTAATGAGTAAAGTACATACACCATCCTGAAATTCATGTTTTTCATCCACCATTATTTCTCTTTCATCTTTGTACCAAACAATATTCGTTTCTTTCTTAATATTAGCAACCTAAAAGAAATGAGCAGATTGTCATTGTGAGTATAAGCTGTGTTTGTGTTTATTTGTTAATAACCAATAGTTTGTTAGTAGTTGTCATCATAGACCACTGGTTTTCAAAACTGTCCTCAGGCCTCCCCAACAGGTCAGGTTTTCAGGATTACCTTGGATGAGAGCAGGTAAAATAACAATTTCAGCTGTTTATTTTACCTGTGCTCTACTTCAGATATTCTCAACGTGTGGCCTATTAGGGAGGCCTGAGAACAGGTTTGAAAACCAGTGTCATATACTGTATACGAGTATAAAACCAATGAGTCTCTGAAGCTTTGTAAGTGATCTATTTATTCTTATACAGCAACCAGTAGGAATTTACAATCATACACCTAGATTACGAGTTTTGCGTTAACAGGGGTGCGGTGCTAACAAGCAGTTTATGCTCACCGCTCACTTGCAGACAACGCTGGTATTACCGGTTTTTAGAAACCCGGCGTTAACCGCAAAAAAGTGAGTGAAGAGCAAAATTTAGCTCCACATCTCACCTCAATACCAGCGCTGCTTACGGTAGCGGTGAGCAGGTAAAACGTGCTCGTGCACGATTTCCCCATAGGAATCTATGGGGGAGAGCCAGCTTGAAAAAAACCTAACACCTGCAAAAAAGCAGCGTTCAGCTCCTAACGCAACCCCATTGATTCTTATGGGGAAATACTTTTTATGTCTACACCTAACACCCTAACATGAACCCCGAGTCTAAACACCCCTAATCTTACACTTATTAACCCCTAATCTGCCACCCCCAACGTCGCCGACACCTGCATTATATTATTAACCCCTAATCTGCCGCTCCGGACACCGCTGCCACCTACATTATACTTATAAACCCCTAATCTGCTGCCCCCAACATCGCCAAACCCTACATTATATTTATTAACCCCTAATCTGCCGCCCCCAATGTCGCTGCAACCTAACTACATTTATTAACCCCTAATCTGCCGCCCCCAACGTCGCCACCACTATAATAAAGTTATTAACCCCTAAATCTAAGTCTAACCTTAAACCCTAACCCCCCTAACTTAAATTTAATTTAAATAAATCTAAATAAAATTAATACAATTCACTAAATTATTCCTATTTAAAACTAAATACTTACCTATAAAATAAACCCTAAGCTAGCTACAATATAACTAATAGTTACATTGTATCTAGCTTAGGGTTTATTTTTATTTTACAGGCAACTTTGTATTTATTTTAACTAGGTAGAATAGTTATTAAATAGTTATTAACTATTTAATAACTTCCTAGTTAAAATAAAGACAAATTTACCTGTAAAATAAAACCTAACCTAAGTTACACTAACACCTAACACTACACTATAATTAAATAAACTAAACTAAATACAATTAATTACAATTAAAAAAATTATTTATAAGATTTTTTAAACTAATTACACCTACTCTAATCCCCCTAACAAAATAAAAAAGCCCCCCAAAATAAAAAATCCCTACCCTACACTAAATTACAAATAGCCGTTAAAAGGGCCTTTTGCGGGGCATTGCCCCAAAGTTATCAGCTCTTTTACCTTTAAATTGTTTTTACAAATACCCCCCAACATTAAAACCCACCACCCACACAACCAACCCTACTCTAAAACCCACCCAATCCCCCCTTAAAAAAACCTAACACTAACCCCTTGAAGATCACCCTACCGTGAGACATCTTCACCCAACCGGGCAGAAGTGGTCCTCCAGATGGGCAGAAGTCTTCATCCAAGCCGGGCAGAAGAGGTCCTCCAGACAGGCAGAAGTCTTCATCCAGACGGCATCTTCTATCTTCATCCATCCGGCGCGGAGCGAGTCCATCTTCAAGACATCCGTCACGGTGCATCCTCTTCTTTCTTCGTCCGACGACTGAATGAAGGTTCCTTTAAATGACGTCATCCAAGATGGCGTCCCTTCAATTCCGATTGGCTGATAGAATTCTATCAGCCAATCGAAATTATGGTAGAAAAAATCCTATTGGCTGAGGCAATCAGCCAATAGGATTGAGCTCACATTCTATTGGCTGATTGGAACAGCCAATAGAATGCCAGCTCAATCCTATTGGTTGATTGGATCAGCCAATAGGATTGAAGTTCAATCCTATTGGCTGATTGCCTCAGCCAATAGGATTTTTTCTACCATAATTCCGATTGGCTGATAGAATTCTGTTACTTGTAAGTAACATCTTACTTATTCCCCTCATTAGTTAAAGGGACAGTAAAGTCAAAAATAAACTTTTCGTATTCCGATAAAGCATGCAATTTTAAACAACATACAAATTTGCTTCTGTTGTCAAATTTGCTTTGTTCTCCTGGTATCTTTTAATGAAGCCAATCGGAATTGAAGGGACGCCATCTTGAATGACGTCATTTAAAGGAACCTTCATTCAGTCGTCGGACAAAGAAAGAAGAGGATGCTCCGTGTCGGATGTCTTGAAGATGGACCCACTCCGCGCCGGTTGGATGAAGATAGAAGATGCCGTCTGGATGAAGACTTCTGCCCATCTGGAGGACCTCTTCTGCCCGGCTTGGATGAAGACTTCTGCCCGTCTGGAGGACCACTTCTGCCCGGTTGGGTGAAGACGTCTCTCGGTAGGGTGATCTTCAAGGGGTTAGTGTTAGTTTTTTTTAAGGGGGGATTGGGTGGGTTTTAGAGTAGGGTTGGTTGTGTGGGTGGTGGGTTTTAATGTTGGGGGGGAATTGTACTTTTTTTTTTCCAGGTAAAAGAGCTGATTACTTTGGGGCAATGCCCCGCAAAAGGCCCTTTTAAGGGCTATTTGTAATTTAGTGTAGGGTAGGGCTTTTTTTATTTTGGGGGGCTTTTTTATTTTGTTAGGGGGATTAGAGTAGGTGTAATTAGTTTTAAAATCTTGTAATTATTTTATTATTTTCTGCAATTTAGTGTTTTTTTTCCGTACTTTAGATATTTTTTTTAAATTGTAATTAATTGTATTTAGTTTAGGTAATTGATTTAATTATAGTGTAGTGTTAGGTGTAATTGTAACTTAGGTTAGGGTTTATTTTAATTTTAATGGCAAATTTGTCTTTATTTTAACTAGGTAGTTATTAAATAGTTAATAACTATTTAATAACTATTGTACCTAGTTAAAATAAATACAAACTTGCCTGTAAAATAAAAATAAACCCTAAGATAGCTACAATGTAACTATTAGTTATATTGTATCTAGCTTAGGGTTTATTTTATCGGTAAGTATTTAGTTTTAAATAGGAATAATTTAGCTAATTATAGTAATTTTATTTAGATTTATTTAAATTATATTTAAGTTAGGGGGGGTTAGGGTTAGGGTTAGACTTAGATTTAGGGGTTAATACATTTAATATAGAGGTGGCGACGTTGGGGTCGGCAGCTTAGGGGTTAATAAATGTAGGTAGGTGTCGGGGTTAATAATATTTAACTAGTGTTTACGATGCGGGAGTGCGGCGGTTTAGGGGTTAATATATTTATTATAGTGTCGGCGATGTCCGGTTCGGCAGATTAGGGGTTAATAAATTTATTTTAGTGTTTACGATGTGGGGGGGGGCCTCGGTTTAGGGGTTAATAGGTAGTTTATGGGTGTTAGTGTACTTTTTAGCACTTTAGTTAAGAGTTTTATGCTACGGCATTGTAGTGTAAAACTCTTAACTACTGACTTTTAAATGCGGTACCAGGCTTGACAGAAGAGGGTCTAACGCTCACTTTTGGTTAGACTCGTAATACCGGCATTATGCAAGTCCCATTGAAAATATAGGATACGCGATTTGCGGTATTTCCGAGTCTGGCCAAAAAAGTGAGCGGTGAGCCTGTCATTTCAAGACTCGTAATACCAGCGGGCGTTAAAAAGCAGCATTGGGACCTCTCAACGCTGCTTTTTAACCCTAATGCACAACTCGTAATCTAGCCGATAGTGACTATACTATTAGCCATCTGGGAACAAACCTATTATCACTCTCTTACCTTACATTTCAACAACACATTGCACTCAGGGGTAACTTCCCAGCCGAGATACTCCACAAAATGCGGCCCTGTTCAGGTAAGTATGAAAGTCATAGTATTAATGATACCATTTACAATGTCATTCCCTGCCATGGATACAATAATGATAAATAGCGTTTATTTGAAAAGTGATACAAACAATGCACAGAAAAATTCATAACTGTCAGTTTACTGTAAAATAATTAATCAGGGAACGCTGATCATTTGTTGTTGTTTTTCATTGGAAAACCCTTTTATTAGTTAAAACATAAAAAATAAAATCTAGTGTAATGTTGGAATTCAAATGACAACGTACCTAGAAAGGTTCTGATACCCAGAAACATCTTAATGACTTCAGACAATGGGGTGGATTTATTAAGCAGCGGATGCTGCAATCTACGCCTGAAGTCCCCCGTAGTTTCAGGTTCCCCTGAAACTGAAGTTAAGAAGCAGCAGTCTTAAGATCGCTGCTCCTTAACTCGTCCGCCACCTCTGAGGCAGCGGACAGCAATCAGCCCAATACGATACGAGCGGGATGATTGACAGCCCCTGCTAGCGGCTGATTGGCCGCGAATGTGCAGGGGCAGCATTGTACAAGCATTTCACGAGAAATTATAAATGTCCGCCCGCACAATGATACACTGGCCCCTAGGAATTTAGACATTTGTATTTTATATGCACATTTGATTAGGGAAACAGTTACCTTGTTTTCTGAACCATTCTTGTCTCTGAAATCCAGCTTCTTTCTGCAATTTGGCGAACACTATAAAGATGAAATGATTAAGACAATGCATTTATAAGGTTGTTGCAGATTAATATTTTCTATCCATTTGTATACATATATACAGTATATATATATATATATAATAAGGATCCATTATTTTAGTCACAAAGGCTATGCTATTGGTTTTCTAAATCTCCAACAGTAGCTGTGCATAACCATATTAACATAACAATCCATGGTAAACAAAAATAAATGCAGTATAAAGGGAGACTGATATAAATTCAGTGCGTTTCCAGGCAGTTCCCAACTCTAGGCTGTTATTACAAAAGGTTGCTGGTTGCTCATGTGCAGCATAAGTGTAATAGAGAATAGGCAGAGAGCTGGGAGCAGGGACAGAATTATTCTGACAATTCGGTCCACCTTGCAATCAGAACTTTGTTTACATTAATGATAGGCTGTTGTCTTGTGCTGTGTTAGAGTCACAGAGTGTTTGTGAAGAAAGTTTTTTTTGTTAATTGTTAAAGGGACAGTAAAGTCAAAATTGTTAAAAATTAAAAAAAATTAATGATTGGACAGAGCATGACATTTTAAACAATTTCTCAATTTGTGTGCACGTCTTAAGTTATCTGGCAACAGTGTTTGCAACAATGTTTATAACAATGTTTATACATAGTTACAAACAGGGACTGCTATAGAAATGTGCATGCTCCTAAGCTCCTATAAGCATACCTAGGTTTAGCCTTCAACAAATGATACCAAAGAACAAAGACATTTTGATAATAGTGGTAATTTGTAAAGTCGTTTAAAACTGCATGCTCTATCTGAATCATGAAAGTTTAATTCTGACTTTATTGTCTCTTTAAGAAAACTTCTTAAAGGGACAGTCTACTTCAGAATTGTTATTGTTTAAAAAGATAGATAATCCCTTTATTACCCATTCCACTGTTTTGCACAACCAATTCTGTTATATTAATACACTTTTTACCTTTTGTGATTACCTTGTATCTAAGCCTCTGTAGACTGCCCCCTTATTTCAGTTCTTTTGACAGACTTGCATTTTAGCCAATTAGTGCTGACTCATGCATAACTCCACATCAGTAAGCACAATGTTATCTATATGGCACATATGAACTAGCGCTGTCTAGCTGTGATTTTTTTTTAAAATGTACTGAAATAAGAGATTGGTTCAGGTTAAAGGGACATTCCAGCCAACATTGGAACCCACATTGATGCATATCAGTTTTGAATTAAATAATTTTTGTATTATACATGTATAGCAAAAATGCTTCTAATAAAAGCTAGAGCTGTTTCAAACGTGTATTTTAATATGCACCGTGCACCAGCATTTTAAGCACAGCACTTGCTCAGAGAGTCTAAGGTGCTTTTAACATCTGGTAAAGAATCAATTTGTTAATTGCTGACATGATATAAGCCCCAATTGTGCTCTGAGCAGCTGCAGTATTTAAAATTCTGGTGCACAGAGAATATGTAGCTATGCTTCACATGAACATGCAGAGAAAAATGTTAATACTAAAACAGTGCTAACTTTTACTAGAAGTATTTTTGCCAATACATGTATAATGTAAATATCTTTCTATTCAAAGATGTAATTCACCAATGTGCATTTAAATTTTGACTGGAATGTCCCTTTAAAATACACATTCATTATTATGTGGCAGATGCAAGTCCTCTGAAAAGGACATAGATAGAACACAACTTTTTTCTTACATTTAAAAAAAACTATCCATTTTACTTCTATTATAAAAATGTACTTTGTTCTCTTTGGTATCCTTGTTTGAAAAGCATACTTAGGTAGGTAGCACGTATGTGCCTGCGGCAGTGTACGGCAGCAGTCCTGCAAGCATACTTCTAACAATGTTATACAGCGTGTAACCACTGCTGCCATCTAGTGTGCAAAAATGTATTGTGTTAAAGCATGTCTGCAAAACTGCTGTCATACACTGCCCCAGACACATATATGCTACCTACCTAGGTATACTCTTCAAAAAATAATACAATGAGAAACAAATGTGATAATGCTATAGCAATATAATAGTATAAAAGTATATTAGAAAGTTATTTTCAACTTATTTTATGTTTTCCAACAGCAGAGCTTCCCATGCTGATTCAGCCATAGGACCTTTTTGGGTTCCTATATCTCAGATATATTCAGATAATAACATTAGGCTACTCCAAAAACCATAAAATCCCCCTTCATCTCAACCATCAAATCTAAATAATTCCTCTCCAAGGGGCCGATTTATTAAGAGTCGGAAAGACATGATCCGATGTAGTGATCATGTCCACCCGATATCGCTGAATGCCGACAGCATACGCTGTCAGCATTTAACATTGCACAAGCAGTTCTTTTGAACTACTTGTGCAATGCTGCCCCCTGCAGATTTGCAGCCAATCGGCCACTAGCAGGGGGTGTCAATCAACCTGATCGTATGTGATTGGGCTGATTGCTGTATGCTGCCTCAGAGGGGGCGTACGAGTTAAGAAGCAGCGGTCTTAAGATCGCTGCTTCTTAACTCCTGTTTCCGGCAAGCCTGAAGGCTCGCGCGGAAACAGATGTATCTGGCCCCATTCGGGCCATGATAAATCGGCTCCCAAGACTTTAAAACAGCAATCCAAGTACCTACAAACACAGGCTTTGTCTCCTGTGCCCATCAACTGTCAGTAAATAATACTATGGAATACACAAGGAATGTCAGTTTCCCTGGAAAAAATGACTATGTAGTATACAATGAAAACATTTTATTGTAGTGGCTTATTTTATAAAATATAGCAGAATCAGGATGATCTCACCATCACCAATAAGAACCAGGCTGGATTGGTTTGTTGCTTTTCCATCTTGCAGCTGGAAAGTAAAGGTACCTTCATCCTCATCCTCCAATTTATCCATAACCATCTGCACAATGCCAGTGTTGCGGTCCACACTCATCTTGTATTTCTTAAATAAAGTTAGAATATTTGACATTAACCACAGCTAACATGAATAAATAGGTGTATCATGAACATCGTGTTCTATGGTTCTGTCATCATTTTTGGCTTATCTGTACTTCTGTTGCATAGTTACAAGTAAGGGCAGGTAATTATTATTCAATATTATATGAGGACTAAAACAAAAGTTAAAAAATAACAATTTATTGTATGTTTATTTAAAAACAATTTACAATGAGCCTGTAGTTGATCAAGAATACAATCCCATACAACCTACCTCACCATTTTCAATCTCCTTATCATTAAATACATAGTTGGCTTTAGCATTAGGAGATAGTTTCTCAGCCTGAAGCCAAAAGCGAACTTGTCCTTTCTCCAGAATTTCAACTGCTAGACCAGACTTAAGAGGAATAACTGTAGATACATAACATGATGCATTATTTATGTTTGTTATTTAATTATTCCTTTATTTCATATTTAGGGAGTTGTAAAAGTAATTTATACCAGACTATGCAGTTTGATAGCAAATAGCAAGTTCACATTCTGGTTGTAAGTTATATGAATTGGTAGAAACAACAAAACTAAATTTAAAGGAGGTACTACCACATTACAAATGGATTTGTAAACTAACTGTATAAAAAACTTGCCACATTGAAAAAGAAATGTGATTTTCAGACAATGTATTCCAAACTTTTATAATTCCTGAAAAGCTTGTTTAAAATTCTTGTTTTATAAACATAGATGATAGATCGATAGATAGAGAGATAGATAGATACTGTAGAGATAGATATATAGATATAGAGATATATGATATATATATATATATATATATATATATATTTATATATATATATATATATATATATATATCTGAGAGAGAGAGTTTAAAAGTAAGGTAGGATCCGCACTCCCTCTCAGTGATATCAGCTCTAACATGGTCCAGAGCGGAAACCCTTAAATTTCTCCATATCCTATGTTACTGTCTGTATTACACCATTAGCTTTAGCTGGCTCTTCTAAGTTAATTATTTCTATGGAATAAAATAGAAATGAGAGAAACTTGCAGAATAAGAGGGACCAATCTAGTCTTAGCAAAGGGTTTATGATACATTGAATATTCCTAATGGAATCTGTAAAAGGATTGTGAGAATTTGCAACCAGGTTTGGGATTGAAATACGTATCCTGGGATGTACAGAAGGCTCTCCTAATATGAATTAATCTTACACTTTTTATCTGCTGTGAAAACCAATGTTTATATCCTACTGCATAACCATCTGTACACTCATTTGATTGATTATGTAAGTACTCCAAGCAGCCCAAAGTATCTATTTGCTGATGGTGGTAAAAAGGGACAATTTAGAGCATTAAATGAATTAATATATTTTCCTTTCGATTCCCTGCACTCTACAGCTGAGAAGCATTATTATTTCAAATGCAACTTTAGCAAAAATAAAGGATGCTTGGAGTATTATTTCTTATTTTTGTATTGTAATTTTAGATGTTTTCATTGACTTACTTTTAAAATATAGCAGTAATTTAATGTAGTTACCTGGGAATTTGTTGTCATGGCTGAGTTGCAGTAAACGTTTCAGTTCTGGATGAAAAATAAAACACATGTTGTTGTTGTTGGCAAAATTGTGTTCATTAAATACAAGTGTTACATAGAATCAGTTTGTTTTTATCAGATAATGGGGTCAATTCCAATCTTCCTAAAATTCTAGTTTTATATAAAAAAAAATGGGATTGGCTGTTGTTATTTTTTTTAAAGGTATAACAATCTTTCCGAGTCAAACACAGTCAAGTTTGATAACACTGACAATATTTGATCTCCATTTTCCAATAACAGTACAGCTGATAATAGGCAAGATTGCGATTGGCGAGCTTACTGAAGCGCGCAAGCAACATCGGGTATTTAACTTCTTTGCACATGCGGAAATAACGCGTGTATTATGAGTTGAAAGTAAATGCGTTCACTTGAGCACAATCAAATAAGGTTAGGGTGACTTCAGAGCTCTGGTTAACTGTTAAGTAAGATAAAAATGTTGTATAAAAAATACATTCAAGTGTACAGTTACACTCATAAGAACACTGCCGGATAAAAATTATTTAAAAAAATATTGGATTAAAAAGTTATAAGGGCTCAAAGATATGAGATCTCAGATGTTAGAAAAAAAAGGCTGCAAAGGGCTTTAACATAGAGATACAAACTTTCACATGTCTAAATATGTATACATACGTATATATATATACAGTATATATATATATATGTGTGTACCAATATTTCCTCTAACGAGTGCAGCAGCATGGCTGCGCAGCCTTGCAGTGATTTTGTAGGCCCTGCACATGTGTCAATTTAGGCCCCGCCTAACAGGAGGCATTTATCATCTTGGAGCCCTCACTGTGCCAAAAGTCTCTCAGCAGCTCAGTTGTGTAAGCAGTGGCAGTGGTGGCACCAGCATCAGATGGGGATGCGCATGTGGCCAACTCCGGAGTTGGAAGGAGCTTCTGAACTGTAAGTTATGGGATTAAAGAATTGTATTGTGTCAATATAAAAGGGATCTTCTGTACTGAGTATAGTTGTATATGAGGCTTGAAAGTGAAGCCATAGGGGTCAATTTATCAAGCTCCTTCAGGCTCGCCAGAAACAGAAGTTATGAAGCAGCGGTCTAAAGACCGCTGCTCCATAACCTGTAAGTCTGCTCTGAGGCGGAGGACAGAAATCAACCCAATTGAATACAATCGGGTTGATTGACACCCCCTGCTAGCGGTAAATTGGCCGCAAATCTGCAGGGGGCGGTATTGCACCAGCAGTTCACAAGAACTGCTGGTGCAATGATAAATGCTGACAGCGTATGCTACATCGCACATTAATAAATTGATCCCATAGTATATTTGTAGATATTCTATGTTTTTAGCTGAATCACATTGCCAGTTATACAATTAACTATTCAGTTGTCAATTCCATATTCCCCTATTATGTTTAGCATAGGCCTAATCGTATGCACTTGTGTTGTTTTTGGCTGATATATACTTAGGTAGGGGTAGCTTCTCCTCAGTTATTATTATTTAACTTTAATTGCACTGGATTTATGTGGCAGTCATCCTATTCATATAAGCCAGCTATTAACTGATACATGTATTGCATTATTATATTTTATTACTGAAGCTCTGGAATACATGTATAGGAGCAACAAGGTTGTAGCTCAGTTTCACATGATGGGCTCCATTTATGAAGCAGTGGATGCTGCTTCGGAGTTCGGAGACCGCTGCTTTTTAACTTGACCGCCACCTTTTAGGTGGCGGATTGAAATCATCCCAATCTGATACGATCAGGATGATTGCCAGCCCATGCTAGCGGCCGACTGGCCGCCAGTGAGCAGGAGGGGCATTGCACAAGCATTTCCCTATGCTGTCGGCATTTAACGATGTCGAGTGGACATGATTCGCTATAGCGTTTAATACATTTTCGCATTTAATAAATTTACCCTGATCTCTGATCTGTCATGGTTTGCAGATTTGTAGGGCTGCTGTTGATATAAAATGGGAAAGGGATATTTGCTTTAGAGAAGTTTAATAGGATGTGGATTTATTTTTGGTTTTGTGAGACAACTCAGAGCTGGGTCCTGCCCTGTTTTATACGAAGAGGCTGAAAAGAATATGGATTTAACTTGGTGTTTGTTTATTTTCAATCTGTTTTTAATCAAAGAAAAAAAAAAGCATTTTAAGCTGTCCAGCTTATTACACTGCTGCATTTCAGACATTTGACATCTGAGCACAGTGTAGGAGATGAGACTAGTATAGAGGCTCAGATGTAAAAATTCCTAAAATGCCAGCTGTTTAAGAAACTGGACCTTTTTATTAAAAAAAAACCAAATAATTTTTTAGTATATATATAATTTACTATAAATAACATTTGCCTTCATTGGGCCTCATCAGTGAGGTACAGTCATATTCCTCTAAGCACACTGAGCAAGGAGTCCACGTCTGGTTGCCCCTTTTTCCCTTAGGGAGACAATACACACCGAGAGAAGCACACTCACAGGAATGAACATTGTTAGTCTGTTCTATGGCGATTTACCACCTGGGAGCATCTTCTTTTTAGCCCAGTAATGCTTTTCAAAGAGTAGAACTTTACTGTAGAATATCAATCTGATCCCGCCTATTACGGTCAGTCCAGCGCCGAAATACCAGGCAATTCCTCTCTGAACAAGAAACACAGCAACCCCAGACAATCCTTTCGGCCTTCATTGGGCCTCATCAGTGAGGAGTAGCCATATTCCTCTAAGCACACTGAGCAAAGAGTCGACATCTGGTTGCCACTTTTTCCCTTAGGGAGACTTAATACACACAAAGAGAAGAATATATATATATATATATATATATATATATATATATATATATATATATATATATATATATATATACCTGTATATCTATTCCTATATTTAATAATTAAGAGTACATTATTTTCTATGCGAAGAACATAGCAATGTAAAATATGCCTAATGTGCATTGGGATTCTCAACTTAAGAATGACGTGGTTGGGTTAGTGCACATGAAGAATTGCTATCTTCAATGTGTGTTATTGAAATATTAAATTAAAATATTTAAAAAATAATAAAAACTATTTAAAATTATTATACCTACTGAAAAATGATATATTCTATGGATTATTTATTATATTTTACAGTATGTTTAATAATTTGAAATATTTTTTATACATTTTTTAAATATTTTAAATTTTAACACGCATTGAAGATAGCATTAGTTCTAAATTGCAAACCCTACAACGAATATTTTATATTCCTATGTTCTTCACATAGAAAATAATGACATTTTGTATTATTAAATATATACTGTTCATGTAAAATACACATCTATACCTATATATCTATAAAGATACAGGTATACCCCAATCATACAGCGGGTTAGGGACCGGAGCCCCGCTGTAAAGTGAAAACCGTCTTAAAGTGAAACAAGGCGGTTTTAGCTTTCTTTTCACTTGCCAGTGTGTTTAAAAACTTGAAAACATGTTTGAACTAACATATATTAGGGATGCAATAGTGCTACGTTTAGTTTAATACTAGCACAGCACAGTATTCAATTAGTATTCAATAAATACTGTACCTGTATTAGCGAAGCGCTGTAAAGTGAAGCGCTGTGAAGTGAGGTATACCTGTATATAGGTATATATAGAAAGATGTTACAATAAAAATTACATTATTCTGTATGTGAAGAACATTGGAATGTGACATTTTCATAACTCCTGTTGGGTTAACTCACGAGTATAGGTGTTCTATGGGGAGAAGAAGTTGACACGGTCACAATAATTTGTTGGCACACATCGGGTTTCACTCACGCAAACTTTTTACTTTCAACTTGTAATATGAGTGCAACCTGATGCATGCAATAAGCCTTTGTCTAGCAAAGTTTACACTTGAGCGGGAGTCCTAAATTGCGCTCCACTTGTAATCTAGCCCATAGGCAATTGATCACCCAAAAAACTAAATGGGTTAATGGGATTAATGGAGTTCATGTGTGTGTTTTGCAATCAGAGAGAGTGGTGTTTCTGGTAAGTGTTAAACAATCTAAATGCCATTTGTATATGGACATGATGGGTATACTGGATGTGTTTGCTCAATTTTTTTTTTTTTTTAAACCTTTAATTAAAAAAAAATTCCCCATCATTAAAAAACCTTGTATTCTGATTCAGTGAGGTTTGCAATTAAAACCAATAAGAACACTAAGGGACTTAATTTCCATAAGAAGAAAGTGGATCATCTTCTTTAACCGTATTTTAACAGTTATCATAGTGTAAATCATTTAAAATATTAGAAAAAGTACCAAACCACACTGTACAGAACAAGGTTTTTGTTTTTTGACAAATACCGTTAACTGTAACAAGATGTCCACACAAGGTTCTAGATATTGTAAATCGCAATTATGCAAAACACGATTTTTGGGACTTCTGTTTTCTGTAAAACCTGTGCAATCTATCTTGGTTTCAAATAAATTAGACAAAGCGGCAAACGGTTAAATTCTGATCACAAAGGCAAGATTGATGATAAAAAAGCTGTTTAAGAAGATGAAATTACTGTAGCTTTCAATCACGAAAATGTCCGTAAGAAATAAAAAGAACGGTTGCAAAAGGGGATTGGTACATGCGATTTCTAGTAGTTGTCGTTGTGATTTTTGTTTTCTCCCATTTCCTGTTAGCTGCAAAAGATCTCACATATGTTGTCCGTTTAAGAGTGTATTGCACAAGAAAATAGACATTCAAAATCATCTTGGAATACTCGTAAATGTCAGCTTTGCACTTTATCAAGTACTTTTGGATGTTGAATTCCATGTATCCATTTTGTTGTCAATATTTAGTTGATAAATTGTGGTCGAGTAAATTTGCAATTGCTGAACTTATTGTTGTCCATGTATCACATGGGTTAATTTTCCAATATCCAATCCAATATTTTTCTAATATGAAAATAGTATTATCGTTTGGATTGTGAACTTTCTGATTATGAAAAAGGCTTACCGGGATCCAAAAAACAGCCAATAAACACAATCAACAAAATTGGAATCGACCCCAATATGTATTAAATTGGCTACAGATGACTTATCTTAAGCTAAAGAAGATTGAACATATACAATTTTTAAAGACTAGACATCATCACACACAAGCATAAATAAAAGTATTAAACTAAATTACAAACCAGATTCCTACCAATAATGCATCCTACTTCAATAAATCAGCTTCAAACATATATATTTTAACCTCCCAACGCATTAAGGCACTAATATTTTTTTTTTATATTCCTGCAGGTAAATTAAACAAAATGATGCTTAAACCTAAGTATAAACAAATGCAACACACATGGCTATAATATCTACTAACTAGTATGTAATTCTGTAATGTTAAAGATCAAGCATTTATGTATTTTACCTTCTTCATCAATTGTGTAACTGGATGAGACCCCATCTGTCTCAGTAACAGCACATGAGTAAATACCCAAGTCTTCTTCTGAAGGTTCCTTGAATGTAAGCTTTGTCCTAAGGAAATTACACTCTATTAATATTACTGTACCATACAAACACTATCATGCAAGAATGTATACTGCTGTACAAAAATATTGTCTAATAATAATTGTGTGAGTATATATTTAAAACAGATTGCATTTACTCTTAAATTAAATAATTTGCCTTAAAGGGACATTCCAGTCAAAATTAAAATCCACATGGATGCATTTCAGTTTTGTATAGAAGCATTTTTTGTAATATACATGTATTAGCAAACATATTTCTAATTAAAGCTATAACTTTTTCAAAAGTGTATTTAAAGGGACAGTCAACACCAGAATTTCTGTTGTTTTAAAAGATAGATAATCCCTTTATTACCCATTCCCCAGTTTTGCATAACCAACAGTTATATTTTGACCAGAATGTCCCTTTAAATCTCTTGTGTAGTCATTGCATAAGCTTTTGATTAAAAAATAAAATTATACTTTTAAATATTGTAAATTAATAAAAGCATTAGTACAAAGTGAGGATTAAATAAAAGGTAACAGAACAAAATTAAGTAACTGGGCAGATAAATATATCCCAACGTACCCACAACTGTGTTAAGTTTTTTATTCTTAATATAAAGGGGTAAATTTATCATATGTCGGACGGACATGATCCGCTGTAGCGATTCATGTCTGCCCGGCATCGCTAAATGCCTTTTAATATTGCATTCTGGTGAAATGCTTGTGCAATGCCGCCCCTTGCACATTCGCCATCAATCGGCCGCTAGCATAGGGTGTCAATCATCCCGATCGTATTTACGACAGCTGCTTCTTAAGGTTTGTTTCTCCGCAGCACGATAATTCTACCCCATTGAGTCACAGTTACTGAACTTTTCAAACCTTGTTTTACACAAAACTATAAAAGATTTATTATTAGATAATATAAAGCAATACATATAGATTTAAATAATACAATGCTAAAAGCTAATAGATTTAGTCACCTGCCACCCTTGGTGTCAACGGTTACTCTGTCTGAATCATCCACTCCCTCATAATTCTTGGACCATATGAACTTGGAGTCTGGAGTCAACTGATCACATTCAAAGTTCAAAGAAATTACTCCATTGTCATCCACTTCCACCACTACCTCTTTGGTGCCTGGAAAACCAGATAGAATTAAAACAAGTGATCATTCTGATTTACATGATATAATTTTTGGTATAAGTTATTAAGCTTAGACACTTATGTCACTCGATTGTAGTGGAATCCGTTCATAAAAGGAAAATAAGGCTTGTGAAGCCATACTTTATTGTAAGTGCTTACTATGCAATTCATTAAAGGGACACTAAACCCAATTTTTTTTTCTTTAATGATTCAGATAGAGCAAGCAATTTTAAGCAACTTTCTAATTTGCTCCTATTATCAAATTTTCTTCATTCTCTTGCAACCTTTATTTAAAAAGCAGGAATGTAAAGCTTAAGAGCCAGCCCATTTTAGGTTCCTGGATAGCGTTTGCTTATTGGTGGCTACATTTAGCCACTAATAAGTAAGCGTAACCCAGGTACTGAACCAAAAATGGGCCAGCTCCTAAGCTTTACATTCCTGCTTTTTAAATAAAGATTGCAAGAGAATGAAGAAAAATTGACAATAGGAGTAAATAAGAACGTTGCTTAAAATTGTATGTGCTATCTGAATCATTTGGGTTCTGTAGCCCTTTAAACATTAATCAGGAAATGTTATAATTTTATGAATAAAAATACAAGTAGTCAAACACAAGACAACTGTAGGAACCTGGTTTTGTTTGTGCCAGCACTGAATCTGTAACATCGGACGACTTGCCAACCCCAGCTTGGTTGACAGCTCTTACTCTCAGTACATAACGAGTACCATCCTTCAAGTTTGGGACCTAGGAGAAATTCAATAGGAAGTGTGAGTAAAAAAAGGGTCATTTAACACTACACACTAATTTAACAAATGTCAGATAAATAGTAAATAATCTCACAGGCCAGGATAAGAATAAATTACTTGCTTTCTTTATTTAAAATAATGTGTATTAAGAATTTATAAAATGGAAGAGAATAAAGGATAGAAGTGAATTTAAATGTGTTATGCTTTTTACCCAAAGTGAAAACAGAATAGAAGTGAATGACATTTAATACAGAAATATAAACCTATAATTAGGCATATTCCTGATTTAAAGGGACATGGGAGTGAAGCATTAACTTTTAAGGGGCACAGTACTCACAGTTTAATTACCATCTATCAGTGGATATTTTAGTATGTATTATTTTTTTGATTGATTTTCCTGTGCTTAACTACCAGCTTTTTCTTGCCAGGCTTGGGGTGGTGTCCTTGTCCATCAATGCAAGGCTGGGGTTTGTCAGGCAGTGGACAATGGATACATAGGTGTATAACATTTACTTGCTGATATTCTATTTAAACTTAAAATATTTTCACTAAATCTACTTAATTTGCTGCTCTTGTATATGCATGAAATGCATTGTGTTGAGTACACTGTTGCTTTAATGCATCCATTTGTCCTCTTTGCTTTGTTGTATAATGTAAAATATGTAATTAGACATAATTGTATCACTTTATTTATAGAGTTGACAATGCATATAGTCATTATACATAATTAGCGATCTTTCTTTTTATAAATTCAAAAGCCCCACCACAATTCTTCTCTTTTCATTACATTGAAGACTGTATTCAGTCATATGGTGCAGAATACAGAGTGTTCTCTATAAACTCCAGTTGGTTTGTTGTTATGACAATTTTTGAAGTGCAGCCATATGTATTTACACTTACGGCTAGATTACGAGTTTTGCAGTAAACTAAAAAAAGCAGCTTTAACAGGTTAACGCTGCTTTTTTTACGCCCGCTGCTATTATGAGTCTTGCAGGTTTAGGTGCACCACACACTTCTTTGGCCTTACCGCAAAACGACTTACGTAAACTTCGTAAAGTTCTGCCGCTCCGGACACCGCCGCCACCTACATTATATTTATGAACCCCTAATCTGCTGCCCCAACATTGCCGACACCTACATTATATTTATTAACCCCTAATCTGCCGCCCCCAATGTCGCCGCAACCTACCTACACTTATTAACCCCTAATCTGCTGCCCCAACATCGCCGCCACTATAATAAACATATTAACCCCTAAACCGCCGCACTCCCGCCTCGCAAACACTAGCTAAATATTATTAACCCCTAATCTGCCGCCTCCAACGTCGCTAATTTAGTGTTTGATTTTTTTTTGTACTTTAGCTAATTTAATTTAATTTAGGTAATTGTATTAATTTAGTTAATTTATTTAATTATAGTATAGTGTTAGGTGTTATTGTAACTTAGGTTAGGTTTTATTTTACAAGTACTTTTGTATTTATTTTAGCTAGGTTGTTATTAAATAGTTAATAACTATTTAATAACTATTCTATCTAGTTAAAATAAATACAAACTTGCCGGTAAAATAAAAATAATAAACCCTAAGCTAGATACAATGTAACTATTAGTTATATTGTAGCAAGCTAAGGGTTTATTTTATAGGTAAGTATTTAGTTTTAAATAGGAATTATTTAGGTAATGATAGGAATTTTATTTAGATTTATTTAAATTATATTTAAGTTAGGGGGTGTTAGGGTTAGGGTTAGACTTAGGTTTAGGGGTTAATACATTTAGTATAGTGGCGGCGACATTGGGGGCGGCAGAGTAGGGGTTAATAAGTGTAGGTAGGTGGTGGCGACATTGGGGGCGGCAGATTAGGGGTTAATAAATATAATGTAGGTGTCAGCGATGTTGAGGGTAGCAGATTAGGGGTTCATAAGTATAATGTAGGTGGCGGCGGTGTACAGAGCGGCAGATTAGGGGTTAATAAGTATAATGTAGGTGTCGGCGATGTCGGGGCGGCAGATTAGAGGTTAATAAGTGTAAGATTAGGGGTGTTTAGACTCAGGGTTCATGTTAGGGTGTTAGGTGTAAACATAATTTTTATTTCCCCATAGGAATCAATGGGGTTGCGTTACTGAGCTAAATGCGGCTTTTTTGCAGGTGTTAGACTTTTTTCAGCCGGCTCTCCCTGTTGATACCTATGGGGAAATCATGCACGAGCACGTTCAACCAGCTCACCGCTGACTTAAGCAGCGCTGGTATTGAAGTGAGATTTGGAGCAAAATTTTGCTCTACGCTCACTTTTTGTCTTTTAACGCCGGGTTTGTAAAAACTTGCAATACCAGCGCTGCATGTAAGTGAGCGGTGACAATAACGTGCAAGTTAGCACCGCACCCCTGTTACCACAAAACTCGTAATCTAGCCGTTATTTTGTTAACTTTAAAAGTATATTCATTATCTACCACTATCTTTCAGGTAGCTAAATTGTTGTGTTTTTTTTTTTAATTTTAATTTATTTATTTATTTTGCTTTTTGTTCAAGCCCCTGGTGATTTATTTGCTTAGAATTTTATTTGCCATGATAAGTATTTAGTATATAATGAGATGCAGAATATCTCTGCTACAGACTAACATCTAAACCTGCTGCATTTAGGTTGCATTTTCATCATGTTTGGCTTTTTGTAAAATTAGTTAAATTCAGTTCACATAAGGTTTCAAATACTTGTAATAATGAGGTCAGTAAACGCTTTGTTCGACAGTCAACAAAACATAGGACCAACTGTACCTTTAAGACCTCCTACAATACATTTTGGCATACGGGCTTAATAAAAGCATGCATAGAGGTAGCCTAACATAAAAACTGAAAAATTATTTGTTTAAGACCTCCCAAATACCAAGTGGTCAAGATGTATAAATTGTGAATGATCAGATTATTCAAAATGTTAAGTGAGTTAAGGCAGAGGCGTAACTAGAAACCACAGGGCCCAGGAGCAAGAATCTAAGAAGGGTCCCGCCTCCAAAAAAAAGTAAATTTGATACATATCTTTTTTCTTTTCTTTTTTTACATTTAACACAGAAAAAAAATGTGAATCAGATTACATGTCTGCAAAAGGAGGTACCCTGTGCCCACAGTCTGTGAGATGGTCTGACCCCTTATTACTGTATATAGTGACACTGTTTAACCCACCAGTACTGTATATAGTGAGTCAGTGACACAGTCTGTAATCTGCCGGTGAGATGGATGGCCTGACCCTACCTGCCCTAGAACTTTATAAAGTGACCACAGTAGTCTGTGACATAGTCCAGCCCCCCCCCCCCATACTGTATATAGTGGTACTGCATAGTGACACTGTTTACCCCCTCCCCCCATGCTGTAGTAACAAGGTCTGTAATTTGCTGGTTCCACAAACACACACACACACATACATGCATAAATACACAAACAGTCACATACATACATACACACAAAACAAAAAGACTAACCCCTGTAGTCAGAGACACTAGTGAAGCATCATGTCACACTCACATGATATCAGTGCAGGCAGTGGCAGGTCAACGTTTTTCATTAAAAAAAATATTATTATTTTTTAAGCTGGATCCCCACCCTTGGGGGACCAGTCGCAATTGCGACCTCTGCACCCCCTGTAGTTTCGTCCCTGAGTTGAGGTCCTTATAGATTAAAAGTGGTTTTAAGCTCATTGACTTTAGTGTAATGAAACAAACCTTTGAAACTAGACAACTAACTGAATATTAGATGCAGCCTCTCTCAATGTATTTCACTGTACATCACCTCTGTGCCTGTATATACTTAATGTAGTGCTCCTTCTTTAGCTCTGTTGTGGCCTTTTTTTGATTTTTTTGCAGATGTTGCCAATTGTTTTGTAGACTGACATGCTTGTGGCCTCATACAAAAAAATCTGTTCTCTAGTTCCCCACAAAACACCCATTCTACATATAATATCTTTATCTAATCAGCAAATTATCCCTACACATTCTAGGGATGCATTAGGGGAAAAAACAGCTTGATTTACCACATGTGGCTCCCAAGTCATCGGCTTAACTGCTCTGCTCCAAACCATTACAATGCTTAGCTGATACTGCTGATTTTCAAGTAATCATCACATTAGAATTTTGCAATATACCTGTACATGGATTTTAAAAGAATCAGCTGTACCTTTATGTATTTGTTTGCGGTTGGCTTTAGATTCACACCTCTCCAATTTTCTTCGGGTGCATCAGCTTCTTTAAGATCAACAAAAAAGCCTGTAACAGGACTGCGCCCAGTGTAAACTGGGGACTTCCACTGAAGGACCAAGGATTCACTCCTGACCTCAGTCAATGTCAGCTCATGTGGAGGTCCTGATTAAAATAAAAGTATTTAATAATTATGAATCACACACAGGACATTTATAGGCTAATTATAAAAAAGTTAAAGGGACATTACAGCCAAAATTGGAATCCACGTGGATGCATTTCAGTTTTATATAGAAACATTTTTGTAATATACATGTATTAGCAGATATTCTTCTAACAAAAGTTATAGCTGTTTCAAAAGTGTATTTCAGTATGCACCGTGCACCAGCATTTTAAACACAGCACTTGCTCAGAGAGCCTAAGGTGCTTGGACCATCTGGTAATGACTCAATTTGTTAATTGCTGACATGATAAATCCCCACTAGCACTCTGAGCAGCTGCAATATTTAAAATGCTGGTGCACTGAGAATATACACATGTATAAACAAAATGCTAACACTAAAACAGTGATAACTTTTACTAGAAGCATTTTGCCAATACGTGTATACTGCAAATATGTTTCTATTCAAATATGTATTTCATCTGTGCATTTAAATTTTGACCGGAATGTCCCTTTCATATATCAAGTTTTAATATGAAGATAAGTCCATAAATATTAATATTTATAATTGTGGTAATTTATTTAACAAGATTAACCCAAGACAACATTTGTTAATGGCATACAATGAAAAACATACTATTAAACATTAAAATAAATAAAAGTATTGCAAAGGCATAATAGGGTCATATTTTAAAAGGTTGGTCATTATTTAAATGTATGTAGTATACATATATACAGTGTGTGTATGTATATATATATATATATATATATATATATATATAACACACAGAGAAAACCCAGCTCTCACTTACAAGCTCTCAGCTAAAATTTATTTATATATATATATATATATATATATATATATATATATATATATATATATATATATATATATATAGCCAAAAAAGAAAGTAATATCCAGGCTGCAAAATTTAAAACAAAGTCTTTATTGAATTCCACTTAGGATAAAAAACGACAGGGGGATCCAGCATATCAGTGTAACCAAGAAGCTCCGCTAACATGTTTCGGTGAAAACCGTAATCATAGCTAATTGGAGACTGGTGTGCTGGCTTTTTAAAAGACAGAAACAACACTTATTGGACAATGTTAAAACCAATAGAATGGTCACACTTGTAATTTTAGAAAATGAATGAATGAATGAAAAACAAACACTCCCTGACATCTCCGTTAACATACTCACAGGCCACACCAAAAAAGGTGATCAATTAAGAAAAGGCTGTGAGTGTTAAACAATAGAAAGAGGAAACAGTAAAAGTTGAAACATATGTTAAATGGTAAATACACACCTAAAGCGTATGGCAATGTTACAGATGAGAATACATATATGAGGACAGAGTGCTCACAGTAATGGAGTTAAAACATACACCTTACTCTAAAAAACATCCCAACATATAAATAAGTATATACGAATATATAAGCATATATAAGCAAAAGTATGTAAACAAAAATATGTGAACAAAAATATATATAAATAATATGTTGATGTATATACCAGCTTATAAAGAATGTGACAAATGGGAAGAGTATCAAAAACAAGGGACTACTGTAGCACCTAAATGCCCTAATCACAAACATTATGTACTTTATATCATATATTACATTGAATTCCCTACCATGTTAAAGAAACAGGAGCATATCAATACAAGGGGGTAACAGTGACCTGGATGTATAAAGGGTTAATTTAGTTGATTGCACAACTAAGGGAGCCTGAAGATGCTAAGGGAAATAGCAGGAATAGTATCCATAAATATAGATATAATGGTAAACATTATGTATATATATATATATGATTGTAAAAGAGCCCTAAGAATATACTAGGAGTAAGCGTGGATAACAAGGTGCCTGCACAGTCCTCAAAAGACCAAGGGTAATTCTGCATAAACCATCTATCTACTAATGGATAATGACCTACCAGGTGAGTACAGTTAACAAAAACAATATATGGAATGTATATAAAATATATGGGTAAATGAATATAAATACTATAAAAGTATGAATATAAATGTTGATTTTAGAAAGTTGATTTACAGATATCAGGCCTTAAAAGTTTTCTTCTTAAAATGTCAGATATCAAATTGTAAATACTAGTAAATTCTAAATTTAGAGCAAAAATGTAGAGAAAAGGAGAGAGAGAGTGTATGTGGTATATGCTTGGCATGCGTGAGATGTAAATTTCACTGTAATTGTTATTTCCAATAGTTGATCAAATCGTATTCAGAGTTAAGACCCTCTGGTACTCTAGTACGCAATTTAAAGATCCAAAACATCTCACGCTTGCCGAGCAGCTGATTCCTGTCACCTCCTCTAGGTGGTGCCTTGACATGTTCAATGGCCTGCCATCTAAGTGTGGAGTTACTTTTGTTGTGAACATTTCGGAAATGTTTAACCAGTGGGGTACTGGCTTCACCCAATTTGATTGTAGAAAGATGGTTTCTAATTCTAGTGTTCACGTCAGTAGTGGTAAGCCATACATACTGAAGATGACACTCCAAGCAGTATAGTAGATAGATAACATAGGAGGATGTACAGTTCAGGCAGGAAGATATCTTAAAGATCTCTCCAGTGACCTCTGATTTAAAGTCATCAGATGCAATGATGAATTCACAAGGCCTGCATCTTGATCTGCCGCACCTGTACATCCCCCTATGTTGTAACCATGAGCTTTGTCCGTCTGGTTTTTTTACCAAAACCTCTGAGGGGGCCAGAATATTTCCCAGGGTCCTGTTCTTCCTATAAGAGCAACGCAAACCACCCTCCACACAGGCTGTCATCTGCAGATAGCAAACTAAAATGTTTCTTGACAATCCTACAGATATCCTTGTAGTCAGTACTGAAGTCCGTCACAAAAGTGACCTTGTGTTGTGCGTTTGTGTTCTCTCTTATATTCTGACGATTGGATTCGTTCAAAAGAGAATGACGATCCAGTAAGTCTACCTGTCTCTGTGCTCTGTTTATTACATGTCCAGAATAACCTCTTTCTCTAAGTCTGTTCTGCATTTCTAGACTTTGTGCTCTGCAAGTATCACTATTGCTGCAGTTCCGTTTAACTCTGATGAGCTGTCCCTTGGCTACTGCCATAGGGACATGTACAGGATGGCAGCTTTTTGCGTGTAGCAGAGTGTTTTTAGATATAGGCTTCCTGTACATATTGCTCGTGATTTTTCCATCGTCCCCTGCAGTCAAAGTCAGATCCAGGTAATTAATGGTCCTAGAATTCATCTCAAATGTGAAACTAAGACCGACATAATTGGAATTTAAGAGACCAACAAATTCAAGGAGAGAGGCCTTAGAGCCCTGCCATATGAAGAGCAAATCGTCAATATATCGCCTATAAAAGGCAATATTAACTCTATATCCATTGCTATCTCCATAGATGTGGGACAGCTCCCACCAACCCATAAAGATGTTGGCGTATGAGGGCGCAAATTTGGCCCCCATAGCTGTCCCACATCTCTGGAGATAGTATTGCTCTCCAAAATGGAAATAATTGTGAGTCAAGGCGAAACCTGTCGCCCTAACCACATATTTCACCAAATCAGTGTTCAAATCAGAAAAATTCTCCAAAATGTAAAATAGAGTCTTGAGACCTTCCTCATGTGGGATGGTAGAATACAGTGACACTACGTCTACTGTTAACCACATGTGTCTGTCAACATCCCAGCTAAAGGTGTCCATAAGATTTAATAAATCCTTGGTATCCTTCAGGTAGCTCTGTAGGGAGGTGACTAGAGGATACAAAATGCTGTCTAGCCACTGGGACAGGTGTTCCAAAAGGGAACCAATCCCACTGACTATAGGTCTTCCCTGTACTCCAATTAAGGATTTGTGCACCTTTGGAAGATGGTGGAAGATGGGCACTACCGGGTGTTCCACCAACAGATAGTCATGGGTGTCTTGGTCAAAGAACCCATCCTCCAAACCATCATCCAAAAGGCACTTAAGTTCTTTCTGAAAGCACCAAGTGGGATCTCTGTCTAGTCTCTGATAGTTTACGTCATTGTGAAGTTGCCTATGGGCCTCTTTGACATATTCAGATTTATCAAGAACAACAACAGATCCGCCTTTATCGGCGGATCGAATGACCAAACTGTCATTTTGTTGTAGTTCTGACAGTGCCTGTCTCTCTTTGAAAGACAAATTGGGCCTACTGTTGTTAACTTCAGTTTTAGTAGAGGCCAGGGAAGTGAGGTCCCTCTCAATCCTTTTAAAGAAAGTCTCTAAGACAGGACCACGACACTGTAGTGGGTAGAAATCAGATGGTTTCTTAAAACCACTGTGACATTTAATAGTCCCTGTTTCAGTCTCATTGGTCCCCTGTCTTTTAAGTTCATGCAGAGACAACATATCACAAGACTCTGAGAAAGATAGATGTACAACATCAAGAGTGGATTTATGTGACTGTGTCAAAAATTCATTAGCATCTGTAGTGTTATCATCACTATGAAAGAATTTCTTCAAGGTTAAATTTCTGATTAGCCTGTTAACATCTAACATTGTATTAAAAAGGTTAAATGAAGAAGTGGGGGCAAAATTTAGGCCGTAACTGAGAACCTTTAATTGCATATTAGATAGAGTGGCAGTGGAAAGGTTAATTACATTATAGATGTTATCATTAGTAGATGTTACTGATACTTGGTGTTTTTGTTTATCCTCTGTGGGTACCTCTTCTCCTGTCCTATCCCAGTCTTGTCCTGTACATGGTGAAAAACCTGATCAAAAGCCCTACGATCTTCTCCTATGGTATTCATTTCATTAGCTGTATTCTGATTGGTGCTACTTACATACTTTGTGCCTTTGACAGTGTGTGTCTTGTTTTGTGTATTTTTGGCAGTATTTGCACCCTGTATATGTAGAGCTTTCGGTATCACAGCTATAACATCAGTAATATTGGTAGAGCCATTTATGCTCACTTGTTTATGTGTGCCTTGTGTGTTTTTCAGAATACCCTTAGGCATCCCTACAAAATCCTCACCACCTGAGGCGCCATTATCATCACCTGAATCCCCCTCACTGCCAGAGGATTTGTAAGCACCTGAGTAATTAAGGGAAGCATGCTGTTGTTGTTGTTGTTGTGCCCTACCTCTACCTCTACCTCTACTCCTGCTCCGTGATCTACCTCTCCTATTATTGGAATTGTTCCTGGAGTGGTGCCAAACATATACCATTTTGTTATCATAATCTGCCTGGTCCCTGAGATACTTTGAGTGTTTAGTGTTTAAAATCTCCTTTTTAGAGTCAGACAAAGCCAATCTCAGAATACCATCAAATTTAGGGTAGCCAGGTTCTAATTTTCTGTTATTTAACTCAATCTGTAATTTTTCAATTTCACCTCTAACCATAGTAAGCAATTTGGATTTATACATAATCAACAAGTGCATTAATCTGACTGAGCATTCAGTAAGTACTGTGTTTCAAGTCTCAACGAACTCCTGGTCAGAGACATCAAAGGTGGGGTATTTATTTAGTCTGAGACCCCTGGGAACAATGTTCAGTTTTATATATTTTTCAAAAGTCCAGATCTCAAATTGCAATTTATGTTCCTTTACAAGAAGCTTTTCAATATCGTCAAAGAGTGTACTTAAGGTGTAGGTGGAAATATCAGTAGAAAAAACAGTATCAAGTTCATAGTTGTCATATCCTCTTTCTGTTGAAGGCAACAGGGAGTAGTAATTCATATTGCTGGATCCCTCCATTAGGAGCTGTAAATAGTCCCTTTATACCTAATATGCTACCAGCAAGCATAAATATAGAACAAGCAATGAAAGTAAGGTAAAGGGACTTCAAAGGAATATGTATATATTAAGCCACCATGTGGATGTCTATTCCATTCAACCCCTATAAAGGCTTCATAAACAGTTCGCTGTAACAAGCCAGAATGTCCAATCACAAGATGTGCAAAAACCCCTCAAGCAACTATTGCAGAGATAACATATATGAGAGCAAACTAGTGAGTGTCACTTGAAACAACTGAGGATGTATCACCCTCATGCATCCAATGCAGCAGTGTAGCTATAAGCTGTTCGGGTATTACCACATATATCCCGCTACACTGCTGCATTGGATGCATGAGGGTGATACATCCTCAGTTGTTTCAAGTGACACTCACTAGTTTGCTCTCATATATGTTATCTCTGCAATAGTTGCTTGAGGGGTTTTTGCACATCTTGTGATTGGACATTCTGGATTGTTACAGCGAACTGTTTATGAAGCCTTTATAGGGGTTGAATGGAATAGACATCCACATGGTGGCTTAATATATACATATTCCTTTGAAGTCCCTTTACCTTACTTTCATTGCTTGTTCTATATATATATATATATATATATATATATATATATATATATAGTGTAGCATATAAGGGCCTGCACTCCAGGGGGCCCATTTATCAAAGGGCTTGCGGACCTGATCCGACACTGCGGATCAGGTCCGCAAGACCTCGCTAAATGCGGAGAGCAATACGCTCTCCACATTTAACATTGCACTAGCAGCTCACAAGAGCTGCTGGTGCAACGCCGCCCCCTGCTGACTCGCGGCCAATCGGCCGCCAGTAGGGAGCTGTCAATCAACCCGATCGTATTCGATCGGGTTGATTTCCGGCGGTTCCTGTCCGCCTGCTCAGAGCAGGCGAACAGGGTTATGAAGCAGCGGTCTTTAGACCGCTGCTTCATAACTTGTGTTTCTGGCGAGTCTGAAGACTCGCCAGAAACACGGCCCTTCAAGCTCCATACGGAGCTTGATAAATGGGCCTGCAGATCTCAGGTCTTGAGAAACATCCACCAGGGTGCTATGTCAGAAGTAAACACAGTCCAGTAATAAGACAGCACTCACTGGATTTGTAGTAAAACGTAGCATTTATTGTAGAAATTCAATGATAAAAAGGTCCCATGACGTTTCGGTGCCTGACTGGCACCTTTATCAAATGGATCAGCAATTCATCAGGCAGATGGCATAGCCTGACATGCAGAAAACAAGTTAAAAACATAATGCCGCTGCAGCCTTAAATACCCTCCATGTAGCTTAATTGCCTGTTAGAGACAATGCTTGTTTGCACGTCCGTGCACACGTCATTTAGGCCACGCCCCTTTCGGTATATGTGGCGATTTGTCATTGGTGCAACCAGCACTGTCATTGATGTAAACATTCATATCCCAGTTGGGACCTAGCACATGGCTAATTAGCATATCTAATGCTGTGTGTGACATAGGAGGTAACGAGAGCGTCTCTGTGTAAAGCTGCAGCGATACTGACCGATCTTAAAAATTCACTATACACAATGGACACGGTCCAAGTGGATCAAACAAATGTGTAAATGTGCATTCCAAAAAATGTAGTTATGATACAGGTTAGGAGGGTAAAAACAGTATATGTATGCGCAAGGTGCAAACCTGCACAAATAGGTGTTACAAAGAAGTTAGATGATCTATTTTTGGTGTGGACAGGTAGTATGACAAATCTTCAACAGTGGGTGTCTGAATTGAATCATATTGATTCTCCCATCAGATTTAAGATGGAATGTAGTGCACATAGTGTACATTTCTTGGACCTCAATGTATTTAAAGTCCTTAGTGATGGGGACAGTAGGTTTGGTACATCTCTATATACCAAACCTACAGATAGAAATTCCCTCCTTTTATCCACAAGCTGTCACCCTGACCACCAAAAGATGGGTATCATTTCCTCTCAGTTGACTAGGGTAGTTCGAAATAATTCTGAGCCTGTTATCCTCCAAACTCAGTTAGACATCATGTGCATGAAACTACAGGCATCATTCTGCCGTTTTTCTTCCACCTATACCCAGACGTGTCTTTCATTCAATCTAACTGGTCTAAGTGATCTAACTTCTTTGTAACACCTATTTGTGCAGGTTTGCACCTTGCGCATACATATACTGTTTCTACCCTCCTAACCTGTATCGTCACTACATTTTTTGAAATGCAAATTTACACATTTTTTTGATCCACTTGGACCGTGTCCATTGTGTTCAGTGAATTTTTAACATCGGTCAGTATCGCTGCAGCCTTACACAGAGACGCTCTTGTTACCTCCTATGTCACACACAGCATCAGATATGCTAATTAGCCATGTGCTAGGTCCCAACTCGGATATGAATGTTTACATCGATGACAGTGCTGGTTGCACCAATGACAGATCGCCACATATACCAGAAGGGGGGTGGCCTAAGTGACGTGCGCACGGACGTGCAAACAAGCATTGTCGCTAACAGGCAATTAAGCTACATGGAGGGTATTTAAGGCTGCAGCGGCATTATGTTTTTAACTTGTTTTCTGGGTGTCAGGCTATGCCATCTGCCTGATGAACTGCTGATCCATTTGATAAAGGTACCAGTCAGGCACCGAAACGTCATGGGACCTTTTTATCATTGAAATTCTACAATAAATGCTACGTTTTACTACAAATCCAGTGAGTGCTGTCTTATTACTGGACTATATATATATATAAACAGTATATAGCCCATCTCCTTTTACTGACGCAAACTGGTCTTAAAGCAAATATATGTACAACCAAACAGGTTTGTATTAACTGAGACACACATATATCATATTCAGATACATATAACTTTACTACAAGTGTGGGTTTGTCTTTTGAGTTTAATTGAAAATCCTGTTTAAGGGAAAATCTAGAAACTGACTTTTAGTGTAGTAAGTGGGTGCTTGACAAGTACTATGCTTACATTCTAATTGATATAGAATTCTCCTACATGCGGAGGTCTTGTATTTGATCTGTGTAAAAGTAACAGACTATCATATGTGTCCTATCTTTTTGTGTTTTATTAGCATAGAGTATTTTTGTCCCAAATGAACCTGGGAATTTGTAAGGAGCTGCAGACCAGGTGTGACATTTACTTAGAACATCAACAATCTAATGCAAGATTTTCATTACAAAAGTAAATGGACAATTTAGCAATCTATACTGCTGCATATTTTGAAAGGACTGCTCCTGCTTTCTTGTAATACAATCGCTAAATAAGAAGGATCCTCAGCAATTGGTCATTCTACAGCACTTGAAGACTAAGTTAAAAAAATAAACGCTATTGTTAAATTTTCGCAATAGAAGCCTAACACATTTGCAAATAATTTAGCAGTAACCAACATTAAATTCACGTCATTCTTAACTGTCATATATATATAAAACTTGTTTTATTACCTGGTACTGCAATGGTCCATTCTTCACATTTGAATGATTTGCTTGCCTGGGATGGGGTACCAACTCCTGCTAGGTTGCAAGCTGCCACCTGGTATTGGTACAGCATGTTTTCTTTCAGATTTAATACCTACAGAATTTAAATAAAAAGTGTTATACATTTTAGGTTAAAATTTTATTTGCTTACAGCGCAGTCTAAAAAAAAAGAAATCTGATATGAAAAATATCAAAAATATACTGCAGAATAAGTTAGTTTTTGCAACATAGATAGTATAAGGTGAGACGGGAAGTACATTTCTGTGCACAATTGGACCTTTAGGAATGATTGGTCACTGTCTGATAAACAGAAGTCCTACTGTTTTATTGGAGGCAGTGACACGCCTCAAAAGTATAAAAGACAGAAAAATCTATTTTACAAAATTGTTTAATTTATTTTAAAATAATTAGAATCATTTTAAAATGCCCTATTTTAGATACAACAAAGAAAATATTGTTTAATATCCTTCTATACTATGACATGGGAAGCTCTAATTCAAGAAAAAAAAACTACTAGGGCTCAGTTGAGCTTCCTTCAGCACAAATAACAGCTCTCAGTTTACTGTGAAAACATAAACTACTTTCTTCATCGTAAAATTGTTTAGACAACATTGGGATAGATTACGAGTGGAGCGCTATTTTGTGCTTCTGCTAGCGCATCAACTTCAGTAGACAGAAGCTTTTAGCGCGATGTACGACTACCAAATATCGCAACCGCGCTAACCTATTCTATCCGTAGTAGTCAATGGAGAGAGCAAACGGGAAAAAAAACACCTATACTCGTGCGCTAACCCTACAGGAATTAATGGTTCACATTCCAATGTTCTTCACATACAGGAATAGATATGTATTTTAAATAACAGTATCAGATATATATAGAAATATATATCAAATAATAAAAAGTACATTATTTTCTATGTGAAGAACATAGGAATATAAAATATGCATAAAGCGCATCAGGGTTCACAACTTATGACTAATGTGGTCGGGTTAGTGCACATGAAGAATTGCTATGTTGAGTGCGCGTTCTTGAAATATTAATTATAAACTATTAAAAAATATTAATAATAATTATTAAAAATATTGTGCATACTGTAAAATATTTATAATAATGCATAGAATATATCTATATTTTTTACAGTATGTATAATAGAGGATTAGCGCACATTAAACTTAGTTATCTTAAGGCGTGTTATTAAAATATTACATATAAAATATTAAAAAATAATAATTATTAAAAATAATTATAGATACTATAATTGATATATATATATATATATATATATATATATATATATATATATATATATATATATATATATATATATATATATATATATATATATATATATATATATATATATATATATATATGAAAAATAAGAAAGCCACTCTCCGTGTATTTAGTATAATAGCTTTACTAAGATCATCTTAGTAAAGCTATTATACTAAATACACGGAGAGTGCCTTTCTTATTTTTCATATATCAATGGTTTAAGTACACCCCGGATGCTGGATTAAAGCAGTGAGTGTGGGATCCTTTTTGAAAATTATATATATATATATATATATATATATATATATATATATATATATATATATATATATATATATATATATATATATATATATATATATATATAATGGATTATTTAGAATATTTTACAGTATGTATAATAATTTTTAATATGTAAGACCGCTGCTTCTTAACTCCTGTTTCCGGAGAGCCTGAAGGCTCACGCGGAAACAGAGGCATTGGGGCCCATACGTAGGCTGACCATATTGCTGCTTTAAAAAGGGACACATATGAAAAATACATATGCCAGGGTTCTTATACAAAGCATTTCTTTAAACAGCCCTGAAAATAGCCTTGACATATGTATTTTTCATATGTGTCCCTTTTTAAAGCGGCAATATGGTCACCCTACAATACGGGGCTTGATAAATTGGCCCCATTGACTGAAAAAACATGCAAACTTTGTTAACAACATGACCTTTTTCAATTATTTAACCCCTTAATGACCGGACCATTTTTCAATTTTCTTACCCTTAATGACAATGGCTATTTTTACATTTCTGCGGTGTTTGTGTTTAGCTGTAATTTCCCTCTTACTCATTTACTGTACCCACACATATTATATACCGTTTTTCTCGCCATTAAATGGACTTTCTAAGGATACCATTATTTTCATCATATCTTATAATTTCCTATAAAAAAAAATATAAAATATGAGGAAAAAATTGAAAAAAACACACTTTTTCTAACTTTGACCCCCAAAATCTGTTACACATCTACAATCACCAAAAAACACCTATGCTAAATAGTTTCTAAATGTTGTCCTGAGTTTAGAAATACCCAATGTTTACATGTTCTTTACTTTTTTTGCAAGTTATAGGGCCATAAATACAAGTAGCACTTTGCTATTTCCAAACAACTTTTTTTCAAAATTAGCGCTAGTTACATTGGAACCCTGATATCTGTCAGGAATACCTGAATATCCCTTGACATGTATATATTTTTTTTATAAGACAACCCAAAGTATTGATCTAGGCCCATTTTGGTATATTTCATGCCACCATTTCACCGCCAAATGTCATCAAATAAAAAAAAAAGTTCACTTTTTCACAAATTTTGTCACAAACTTTAGGTTTCCCACTGAAATTATTTACAAACAGCTTCTGCAATTAAGGCACAAATGGTTGTAAATGCTTCTTTGGGATCCCCTTTGTTCAGAAATAGCAGACTTATATGGCTTTGGCATTGCTTTTTGGTAATTAGAAGGCCACTAAATGCTGCTGCGCACCACACGTAAATTATGCCCAGCAGTGAAGGGGTTAATTAGGTAGGTTGTAGGGAGCTTGCAGGGTTAATTTTAGCTTTAGGGTAGAGATCAGCCTCCCACCTGACACATCCCACCCCCTGATCCCTCCCAAACAGTTCTCTTCCCTCCCCCACCCCACAATTGTCCCCGCCATCTTAAGTACTGGCAGAAAGTCTGCCAGTACTAAATAAAAGGAGTTTTTCTTTTTTTTAATAAAAAAAAATAAAATGTTTTAGCTGTGATGGACCCCTGCCTTAGCCCCAACCTCCATGATCCCCCCCCCAGCTCTCTAACCCTCTCCCCTACCTAATTGCCGCCATCTTGGGTACTGGCAGCTGTCTTCACAACAAAAAATGTATGGTACCCAACCTGGTAATATACAGGAACATTTGCCTTCCTAGAATCTTAAAAGGGACATTGAAGTAAGTTGCGCCTCTTTATATAATATCATTTGACTTTTTAGACTTAACCCATAATATTCTGGATATGACTATATAATAAGCAAATAGGAAAGTGAACACTTACCCTGTATGCACAGTCACTAATAGCTTTTACGTTTCCTTCATGCCATTTCCCAGGGACACCATCAATGACCTCACGGTAGTTCACATAGTAACCTTGAATGTTTACCCCTCCTGTGACCTTGGGCGGCTTCCATCCTATCACCATAGAGTCACGGACACTTTCGAGAACAGTAATATCGTAGGGTGGTGAAGGAGTAGCTATTCGAACAGCATAGAGATTGTATCAGTATTATACACAGTCTGAGTGATTAGCAAACTGTGTAACGCCAAACAAATTAATATGGGATTAAGCGGTGGCAAGGAAGCTGCAAATGTTTCATAAAGAGTGTGCATTGTTTTATACCACAACAGTGAAAATGCATCAACTACAGCTAAGACTAGTGAATGTGTCTCTCAAGGTGCAATGATTTCATTTGATCTAATTACAGAAATCGATACATCTAGAGCACTGGTTTTCAAACCTGTCCTCAGGCCTCGCTAACGGACCACATTTTGAGGATATCTGAACTAGAGCACAGGTGAAACAATCAGCTGATTAGTAAACATTGTTATTTTACCTGCTCTCACCCTAAGTAATCCTGAAAACCTGGCCTGTTAGGGAGGCACGAGGCCAGGTTGGAACACCAGTGAACTAGAGACAAAGATTTTCAATTAAAATAAAAAAAAAAACACAATGAATACTGTTGCAAGATCATCATAATCTTGTGCAAGACAAACAGTATTATTAATGTATTATTAAAGTATTGTTCTCGTATGATTCAGATAGAGCACATAATTTTAACCCCTTAATGAACAGCAACATACATGGTATGTTGTGGTCGTTAAGGGGTTACACAGCTTTCCCATTTATTTCTATTATCAAATTTGTTTCATTCTCTTTGTATCATTTGTTGAAGAAGTAGCAATGCACAACTATGAATACTATGTGTGAACCAATGGCAAGAAGCATATAATGTGCAGCCTCCAGCCAGAAGCTAGCTCCCAGTAGTGCGTTGCTGCTCTTGAGCCTACCTAGGTATGCTTTTTGAACAAACAATATAAAGAGATAAAAGCAAATTAGAAATAAATTGAAAAGTTGTTTCAAATGAAATGCTCTATCTAAATCATGAAAGTTTAACTTTACTGCCCCTTTAAATAGACACTTAGGACCCCATTCCAATCTATTAGAGCTTGCCATGCAAACATTAAATCTAGTTTATTTGTATCTTGGCTTCTATTTCTGTGGTTTTCCAATACATCAGAAATCCAAATGAACTAGATAAGCCACCTAAATTGCAAGAACAGTGAGAGAGGAAAAAGCTCCAATACTGATGGTGACTACATACATGAGTATCACATGTGAGTGCATATAGCTCGTCTGTGCATTCTAGGGGAGCTGTGTGCACGAGCAAACACAAAAAATGCACCTACAGTCAAATCTGACATGCACTCATTTGAATTTCAAATCTAAAATTTTATTTTATGTCCCTTAACTGTCATATAAATTTCATAGATTAAAAACAGGACTTAAGATAGATTTTATTTTTAACCAGAAGACTATCGTTTATTAACATATAACATGAGCTGTGCATTAAAACTTGATAATTAAAAATACCAAAAGCCAAAATATATTGCATGGAAATAGGTCAAAATTTGTTTTTAAGAGACGGCTGTTGGATTAGATAACTAAAAATAAACATCAAGTCAAATCCCATGAAAAAGAAGTGTTATCTAATAGACTGGAATATCCGGGGGTTTCTAATAGATCAGGGGGTCGATCCGATAAAAATCGTCGCCCGCAAAAGCCGGCGACGCCAAGAATTGCGCGGATTTGGTATCCTATATACGGCGTAAGCTAGAAGTTACGCGCGTATATTTCTACCGTCGCCCGCAGTTTTTTGGGCCATAGGCAGGTATACCAAACCCGCGCAGTTTGGTATCCAATATGCAGCGTAAGGACTTACGTGGCGAAAATGGAGAAAACTTACTCCATTTTCACCTCGCCACAAAAAGCAGCCGTAAGAAGCCTTACGCTGACTATTGGAGCCCCGTAACTCCCTAAACTAGCTGCTAAAATAAACCTAACACCTAACGCATGCGCAATGTCTATCTCCCTGTCAACCGCGATCTTCTAAAATAAACCTAACACCTAACGCATGCGCAATGTCTATCTCCCTGTCAACCGCGATCCCCCCCCCCCAAATCCCTAATAAAGTTATTACCCCCTAAAACGCCGCTCCCGGACCCCGCCGCCATCTACATAAACTAACCCCCTACTGTGAGCCCCTAAAACCGCCGCCATCTACCTTATCTATCCCGTAATCTGACCCCTTACACCGCCGCCACCTATATAAAAATTATTAACCCCTAATTTAATCTACCTACCCCAATCAATCCAATCAGCCAATCAGATTGAGCTCGCATTCTATTGGCTGATCGGAACAGCCAATAGAATGCGAGCTCAATCTGATTGGCTGATTGGATCAGCCAATCGGATTGAACTTGAATCTGATTGGCTGATTCAATCAGCCAATCAGATTTTTTTAACTTAATTCCGATTGGCTGATAGAATCCTATCAGCCAATCGGAATTCGGCGGACGCCATCTTGGATGACGTCATTTAAAGGTACCTCATTCCAAGTTTAGCAGTCGGCCGGGATGGATGCTCCGCGGCGGCGGAGCGAAGAAAGAAGATTGAAGATGCCGCCGGAAGAATGAAGACTTTGCTGCCGCTTGGAGGAAGACGTCGCCGGAGGAAGAATTCTTCTTTGCCGCTTGGAGGATGACATCGCCCGGATCGGATCAGGAGTTCGGCCCGGTGTGGTGAAGACAAGGTAGGGAGATCTTCAGGGGGGTAGTGTTAGGATTTTTTAAGGGGGGTTTGGGTGGGTTTAGAATAGGGGTATGTGGGTGGTGGGTTGTAATGGGGGGGGGGGGGTGATTGTATTTGTTGAATGCAAAAGAGCTGAATTCTTTGGGGCATGCCCCACAAAAGGCCCTTTTAAGGGCTGGTAAGGTAAAGAGCTTTGAAATTTGTTTAATTTAGAATAGGGCAGGGAATTTTTGTTATTTTGGGGGTTTATTATTTTATTAGGGGGCTTAGAATAGGTGTAATTAGCTTAAAAATCTTGTAATCTTTTTTTTATTTTTTGTAATTTAGTGTTTGTTTTTTTTTGTAATTTAGTTTAGTTAATTTAATTGTATTTTTAGATAGATGTTAGTAGTTTATTAAATTTATTGATAGTGTAGGTGTATTTGTAACTTAGGTTAGGATTTATTTTACAGGTAATTGGGTAATTATTTTAACTAGGTAGATATTAAATAGTTAATAACTATTTAATATCTATTATACCTAGTTAAAATAATTAACTATTTACCTGTAAAATAAATATTAACCCTAACATAGCTATAATGTAATTATTAATTATATTGTAGCTATCTTAGGGTTTATTTTATAGGTAAGTATTTAGATTTAAATAGGAATATTTTAGTTTATAAATTAATTAGATTAATTTAATATAAATTTAGTTAGGGGTGTTAGGGTTAGATAGAGTTAATATAGTTAATATAAATACTATAGTAACTATATTAACTATATTAACCCTAATATAATTAGGGTTAATATAGTTAATATATATAATGTAATAACTATATTAACTATAATATACTTAGGGTTAATATAGATAATATAGCTGGCGGCAGGGTAGGTAGATTAAATTAGGGGTTAATCATTTTAATAGAGATGGCGGCGGTGTAAGGGGCTTAGATTAGGGGTTAATAATTTTAATATAGATGGCGGCGGTGTTAGGGGCTCACTTTAGGGGGTTATAGATATAATATAGCTGGCGGCGGGGTACGGGAGCGGCGGTTTAGGGGTTAATAATTTTATTAGGTTGCAGCGGGGTAAAGGAGCGGCGGTTTAGGGGTTAATAGCATTTTTATTGTTAGGCTAGTGAGGGGGGATAGCGGATAGAGGGTTAGACAGTGCGGGCTATGTTAGGGAGGCGTGTTAGACAGTGCGGGCTATGTTAGGGAGGCGTGTTAGACAGTGCGGGTGTTTTAGACTTTAGTCAGGTTTTATAGGCGCCGGCAGATTCTAACGTGGCGCAAGTCACTGGCGACGCCAGAAATTTGTACTTACGCAGATTTCTGGACATCGCTGGTTTGTGAGACTTACGGCACGTTAGCATCTGACGGCGACCTATATGGGATGGCTCGAGTTGCGAGCTGAAACTGCGGGCGACGCCGGTTCCCTCACTTGCGCCGCAAACTGCGATCGATATCGGATCGCGCCCCAGAAAGGCCCCAAATCTAAAATCCATGCAAATAAAAACTGTGCAGATTACTTTGTACAGCAATTCTAATAGACTGGAATCATATATTATAAATTGCACATAACCCTTCAGATATACAAAGAAAAAGTAAATGAATAATCTTGCAGGGCATTCATTCAAGCAGATATTAAAAATCTTGCATATGTTATCATTGCACCCGCAGTTTAGTTTTATGTGAAAATGCTTAGAACTTACCTGATTAGCAGAGTATTTTTGCTATTAAATTATGACAGTGCTGAATTGTTGCACATAAACCCCAATTAACATCAGTGGTTATGTGTGATTAGAGCACATTCTGCACTATGACAATTTAATGATAATTGTCTTGTTTGTCTCATCTGAACAAAATACTGTTTTATTGTTCAACTTACCATAACTTGACAAGCAGAAAAAACTTCCCTTTTTGAGACTGTGAATTCACTTTACATTTATGTACATTTAGCATTCTCTGCTTCAAAGTAAAAAGCTAATGTCTTTTCTGAATAATACCAAATATTGGGCTAGATTACGAGTGGCGAGCTAATAGTTGTGCGTGAATGATAAGGGGTTTATCGCGGTTGTTTGAGCACATCGGAAGTAGCATGCGTATAACAAGTTGTAAATTAATCCGTTCACTTGAGCGCAATTCAATTTAACAAGTGCCTGGTTAACGTAACTTCAGAGTTCTAGTTAACTGTTGACACCTCCCTGCTGGCGGCCGATTGGTCGCGAGTCTGCAGGGGGCGGCGTTGCACCAGCAGTTCTTGTCCGCCTGTGTCTAAACACTGATTGGGGGGGGGGGTGAAGTTGACTTCTCCAGGCAGCTTAGCTATGTAATTCATTTTGCTTATTTTTGAAAATTATTTTAAAATACTTGCCAGCAATTTTTAAACAATTTTTTTTATGCAAACTATTTTTAATTAAATAGCCCTTTTAAGATATGCACAGATCTTAACCTGTTTTATGTCCCTTTAATACTTATAGATGTGCAAGTCTATGACAAACAACATTATAATGTTAGAATGGGGACAAACATTCAGGTTTTGAATGAAAAAATATGAGCAATACTTTTTTTTCAATTAATTGCCCACTCATCATCCAGTACAGGGGTGAAAAAGCTTACTAAAACTATGTGCCCTATTTAGCAATATTCCTCTAAATAATTCTCCAGAGTGCCCATAGAACCTTTTTTTTTTTTTAAGTATATGGACATTTAAAAATCACAATACTTTTTCCTTTTAAATCCATAATATAAATATATCAACAATAAAAGTTGAATTGCCTATCTGTAACATAGATCCATAAGGAAAACAATGTATTATTTAAGCATGATAATTGCAGTCAATGAAACCAAGCAGTGGTAGCCCAAGAAAATTATGTGAGTGTTCATTTTCCCCACCGTCACCAGTAATAATATGGCCACAAATTATAAATGTGTTTTGTTGTGACTTGGCTGAGAATTTTCGATAAATAGTCATTTAAAAGGATGGACATCCGAAGCGCAAGTTATCAGTAATTTATCTAATTGTATGTATGTTGTTATCTAAAACTAATGAATACCTATGCATACTGACAATTAACAACTTGCAGCATGCAAACAGATCAGATCCACTCATATGTTTGTAATTTAAACATGCAATCTTAACACAGTATTTTGTAGACACATATTTCCAGCTCTTAAACCCTATGTGGAAATATGTAGCTCATTAGTGTCATCTGATCATTATGTAACATGCAAATACCTAATCATACAAGGTGCATTACCATGGGATGCAGGAAGATGAAAAAACACCTTATATTTTCCAAATATGTGCTAGATGAGAACTGTAAAACCCACACATTTCAATATTTCATATGCTTTTCTTCATAACTTCCTGCTATAGTTAAACAAGTTGATTTATGGTAATGTTCACACAAAATCTTCTTGCAAGAGTTACAGTTACAGAGCTTTTGAGGCTATTAAGATATATATATTATACATATATATATATATATATATATATATAGATAGATAGATAGATAGATAGATAGATAGATAGATAGATAGATGTATACATATATATGTTTTTTTTTAAATATTTTATTTTAAAATGCAAAGGTAAAAAAATGTTGTTCTATTGTAACACCTAATACAACCAGTTTGGACTTGACAATGTCCGATATGTCGATGACAATGAGTGCTGTGTGATTTTTATATGACTATCACAAATCAACCATTACACATATTGTGGGTTGGTTTGTGGGCTCTTTCCTCCTGCCTTTCTCCCTACCCTTTAAAACTGGGAAACAGTTACACCACACCATAAACACAGCCGCATCCTTGGAGCAGCAATCTTTGCCGTAGACTACAACAAATCTGCCTCAGATAGCGGGCTCCATCTTGAATCTGCCCCCTGGGTTGAAGAATACAAATGTGTGGAGATATGTTATTGCTACTATTAATTTTCTTATCATCCCTATTTAGACCCCATAATTAATACCAAAACATCTAATTAGAAAATGTAAGCCTTGAGAGTTCAGTTGTTCCCCTCACACTAATGTATCAAACAACCAGATCCTTATTTAAAGACAGATAACAATGGGATCTTGATTAAGGCAGGGAAATAACACTTTAGTGTTGTTTTTTTAACTTTTTTTCATTATTATTTTTAGGGATGGAGGGAAGTCTTTAGGTGTTATGGGGCTACCTTGGGTGTTTTATGGGGATTTCAGTTGTTAAAGGAGATTTGCAGTGTTGGACTTGTGTTGGGGGTTTCCTTGTGTGTTAGAGAGTTTGCAGTGTTGGGGATGTATAGGTCTCCTTAAAATGTCTTGGGGGTTGTGATAAGGAGGGGTTTTGGGGGCATAGTGGGGCCAGAGTTGTGAGTGGGGTTGAGTTCATTATAGTTAGCTTTTATGGTGGTGGAAGGTTATAGCTAGGGTTTGTTACTGTTAAGTATGTAGTTAAAATACACAAGATCCCCCTAAGGTAAACTAAGTATGGAAGATTATTTATTTTTGATCATCTGAATTGAGTTTTAGCCTGCATTACATGTGACACGCAGACTTTAGATCAAGTCAAAACATGAATCATGTAAAACGAGAATAAGGGGGCTATAGTGAAAGGCTGCAAATGAAGGCAACAGGACATGGGTGCTTTCCCAATAACTATTTTGAAGATTCCATATGAATAGAAGTTGCTTGAAAATGTAGGCTGTTGTAATGGTACAGTCAGCTATGTAACTGCAGATAGTATTTTGATTGCAAAATTGACAGGGATAGCTTTGTTACTACATAGACACCCTAAGGTCTCGTCAAAAGGTTTAGAAAAAGAAGAAGATGCTCTCTTCCATCAACCACCTTTCCTTGTCATGATCAATCTATCTGTCACTACAACTCCACTCTTACATCGGTCCTTGACAATTTGGCACCTCCTACCATAACTAGGAGGTCACACACTCATCCTAAGACCCGGCATACTCCTCTGACACAGTACCTACACAGATGTACCCGGAATATTTAGCAACATTGGAGAAAATCTCTGTGTTCAGCTGACTTTCTTCACTTAAAGTTTATTTTGAACTCCTATTACTCTGCACTTAACCTTGGTAAGCAAAACTACTTCTCTACTCTTTCTCCAAACCCAAAATGTCTGTTCTTTACTTTCAATACCCTTCTATGCCCACCCCCACCTCCTACTACAACTTCTCTCTTTGTTCAATATTTTGCTATTGATTCAATCAGAAACAAAATCTCTAAACATACTACCAGTCTCCAACCCTCTCAACCACCAAAATCCTCTAAAACCACCAAACTCACAAACTCAGCTCCTTTGCCCCTGTTACTGAGGAAGAAGTTTCTGCCTTAATATTGTCCTCTCACCTACCTGTCCCGTCAAACCCATCCCCTCACAGCTACTCCCCTCCCTCTCTATTACCCTTACCCCTATTCTCAAACACATCATCAACCTCTCTCTCAAAACATGGTATAGTTACCTCATCTCTTAAACATGCATTAGGCACACCTATCCTCAAAAGAACATCTCTCTCTATCCAACCTCCCAAAACAATTACTGCCCTATTTCCTTACTCCACCTTGCCTCAAAACTTCTTGAAAAGCTAGTATATACATGTTTATTCCATTTCCTCACATTAAACTCCCTCCTTGACCCAATGCAATTTGTATTTTGCCCCCAAAACTCCACAGAGACAGCAATCATCAAGGTTACTAATGACCTACTTACAGCTAAATCAAAAGGCCACTTCTCTCTGCTAATCCTTCTTGATCTGTCTGCAGCCTTTGACACTGTTGACCCTCTTTTGCTCTAAACCCTCCAATCATTCAGCATTTGCAGCACTGCCCTCTAAGTCTTTTCCTCCCACCTATCTAACCAGACCTTTAGTTTAGCCATCTCTGGTGCTTCATCTGCCCCTCTACCACTTTCTGTTGGGATACCACATGGCTCTGTCCTTCGCCTCCTTCTCTTCTCAATCTATACATCATCATTAGGCTCCTTAATAAAGTCCTACGGGTTTTAATATCATTTGTATGCTGATGACACCCAAATCTACCTCTCTGTGCCAGACCTTTCCCCTTCCTTGCTAACTAGTGTCACTAACTGCCTTTCTCATATTTCATCTTGGATGTCCTCTCACTACCTTAAGCTAAATCTTTCCATAATTGAGCTCCTTATTTTTCTCCTTTCTTCTAAAATCCCCACCCCAGCTTTCTATAACTATTTATAATAGCATCATTACCATCAACCCCGCACGCCTGATGTCTTGAGGTCACACTTGACTCAGATCTCTCTTTCACTCCTCACATCCAGTCTTAGGCCAACTCCTGCTGTTTCCACTTCATTACACAAGACACAGCTAAGATATTAATCCACTCTCTCATCATTTCCCGCCTTGACTATTGCAACTCCATCCTCTTTTTTCTCCCTATTTGCCATATACTGTATCTCCTTTACAAATCATAACAAATGCCTCTGCCAGGCTGATCTTACTTACACATTGCTCTTCTTCTGCTGCACTTCTCTGCCAATCAGTACTTTTGCAGTTAATGGATATTATTGTATGCTTTTTTTGTCTTATTTAAAAGACAATGGAGACTGAAGTCTTCCATATCTTGCTATTTTAATAGTGTATGTGCATTTATGTTTTAGAAAACAAGCTTGTGTCTGATTTATTAGCTCTCCCTGTTTGTTTTTCTTTGAACTTCTGTATTATTTTTCTAATTTTTAAAAGCGGCAGAAGTGTGTGTTTGAAATTTTCTTTATTTATAGAGTAATTTAAGTGATGTGTTATGCTTACAACCTGATTTTAATGTAAGGGTTACTGCTCTGTTTTATGAGACCTTTATTTAATAAATTTATAAATTTTTATATTTATGTGTTTATCCATGAGACTAGAGTCTGTTTTTCATTTACAGCTTGATGATGTAAAACTCACCATCATGGAGAGAAATCACACAAAAACTTTGGGAGCTTTTTTTTTAGCATTATATTGTAACATATGTGTTTTGAGGGATATTCTCGCCAGAGCGGAGAGCTTTAGATCATCAAAAAGTTGTTCTTATTTTTGTTTTCTGTTAAATTTCTTGCATACTCTATAGCACTGTACAAAACATGTTATGCTTCACATGAGAATAAGGTCTTTTTTGCGGTTCTATTTACTGTCTGTTAAATGGCATTAAAAAGTAAGAAAAATGTGTTTTGTGATTAAATAAATTTACTATAAACTTGGTCTACTTTTAAAATGATTTAAAAAAAATAGTAAATAGAGTTACAATAAAAAGCTTAAACCTGCAGGGTCGGCATGTTAAAATGATGGGCAATGGCGAGAAGCACACACATGGACAGGAACTATGATAAGCAGATATGGTTTATAAATAAAATTAGATGGAGATTCCATGGGATTTTAACCTGATGAAGTCCTTAATTCAAGACTTACATTTCTGCTCCCGTCCTCCTTTGGGTGTTGATGGTATAGGGGCCACAGACTCCTTACTTGCATTTGTTTTACTTACTCCTGTACTTTCCAGCTTATCAGGTTTACTGGGTGAGATATTTTTTGGTTTAGTATGGCTATCTGGTAAAGTGTCTGTGGCAAAGCAAGGCTGAGTGGACTCATGCTTGACTTCCCGACATGCAGGGGAGTCTGTTAGTCCATCAGCAACACAATTCAGTTCATGGCACGCACCATGTGGCAAGCCTCCTCCTAAAACATCCAGGAGATAACAGAGACAATTTAAAAATTAGCTCTCTCATTGTTAAACCCCTCTACCATTTAGAGATGCATATAATAACAATATTGTTGCAGAGTACGATCATAAACACATTGCATGATGTATTTGTTGCTTTAGGAAATAATACAATGATACTAGCTTATTATTTTATAAATAGCCAATGAGGTATGAGCATCCCAAAGTAATTCATATAGCTATTCATTAGATTGATGTTCTACCATAACATATTTTAATTTATACTATTAAATGATTTAACCAAGTGTTATTGTAAAGCAACAAATACTTATTTTCAATAAAGTCAAGCATCCAAAAATATAGCTACAACTAGAAGCCTTTATACAATCCAACCTTTTTCATGTTAATTATGTTCTGTTCATGCAACATAAAAAGACAGGATGAGCATGTAAATAACAAGATGGCAAACACGCATTCATGTATTAGTTAACTACAATACAAAGGAAACATTGCAGACCTCGTGTGATCCAGAGAAATAGGAATTGATGTATTGGATGATGCATAGGAAACATGCAGACATCATATGGTCCAGAATTGGAATTGATGTAATACCAAGTATTAGATCTGCAATTCCATACCCATGGAGTGAGCAAAGCTAACATTTTATACAATGGACAGCAAGAGACATCAGGGTTGGTGAAAAGTGTAAACTTATGCAGAATAACTTCATGGATTAACTGTGATAGGATTGTGATGAGGCATTAACATGATGCGGAGAACCAAGATGGAAGGATATGTGGATAACACTGTAATGTAACATCACTGGTTAAATGAAAATATTATAACAAGAAAAAAATGTAATCCCCTCCCTTCCCAAACAAAGAAAGAAAAAAACATGTGCTAGATAACAACAGACTAACTGCATCATCTACAGTTCACAGGGGGACTTACCAATGGCAGCTTGCACCTCAATAGCTTCAGAGTCTGATGAGTAATCACTGAGCCCAGCTGCATTTACAGCTCTGACCCGGAAGACGTATTTCTCACCAGTAATAAGACCATGGCATATAAACCTTTATGATCAAAACAAAAAGTGTATTTTAGTCAAAGTTTTATATTAGCTGCAAAGTATTAAATTAAATGGAAACAAATCCTTTAGATTTATTTTTACAACTGAAATAAGTGGTTTTGTTCATTAAAGCACCATGCCATATAATTAAACGTCTGTACCCTAGTATTGGTCTTTGTGTATAAAGAGAAAGAGATACAATAAGCAGATTTGGTTCTTCCAGTTAACTCTGCCCATTTGAATAGACATGTTCTTGAGCACAATAGGTGACGGTTTCAATGAGCAAAAAAATCTTATTTAAAAAACAAAAATAATCTGCAATTTAAAATAGTGCAACACATTATCTATAAGATTAAGATTAGGACTTTGAATGGGCCACTTAAGGATATTCACATAGCTTTTTGGCAGACTGAAAAAGGTTCTCCAGCAGTATTCTCCTGTATTTTGCTCCATCCAATCTATCTCATCTATCAACAAAACCTTTTCCTATACCATAGCCAAGTCAGTCTCATATTTTTTTAGCAAACTCCAGAAGTGCCTTCATATGGCTGGTTTTAAATAATGGCTTGTTTCATGTCACCCTCCCATACAGACCATTTTGATGCAGAGCTTTTGAAATTGTTCACTTCTGCACGTTTACTCCAGATCGATCCTATAAAGTGACTCTTCATGTTTCCATCATAAATATTCTTTTAGTATTTTTGCTGAGCTTCTGATAATTATCTTTTCTCTGCAATGTCTTATTTGTGTTATGTAGCCTCTACTTCTATGTAAATGATCTATCAGTGCTAACTGGGATGTCCAAACACTTTGATTTTACTTTGTAATCTATTCCAAACTGATGCAGTTTGAGTACTCTGTCTCTTACTGCTGTGAAATACTATTTATTCTTCACTGTCACCGCTTGCCTTCAGATCTAGAGCCTGACCAAAGATCGTTATCTAGGGTGGGACTTTTATCCAGAAAACAATGCTTGTTAATTAAATGCCTCAGCCAATTGTTAGCAAATTGCCAATACAGTATTTTTTCCAGCTGTGTAAATATGGATTTTAAAGAGTAGAGTGGTTAAATATATTTTGCAAACGGCCTATTTTATTCAAAATATTTTTCAAAGTAAATATCATCTTAAAATAGTTTTTTTTTTCGAGATTACATATTTTCAGATAAAATATCACACAGAACAAAAGTTCAATATATAGACAGTTTTTTTAGTGAAAAGTAAGAATTGGTCTAGGGTCTGAATCCTTTTGAAAAGCACTGCATGTATTCACACGGTTTGAACATTGCATACAATTACTACACATACTAATTTCTATCATATAACAAGATGGTAAATTCTGAGATCTGATGGACTTCATCTTAGGGTTGTTGCAACTCCCACTGTTTTTTAGTCCTATTAAAGCCCAAAAGAATATTTCAGAACAAATAATTAATACTTTTAGGACATTAACTGCTAAAATTGACAATAATGATGAGAATTCTATAAATTAATATTCAAGTTTCATGTAATCATATTCTGAATATGAGTTTTACTTTTATCTGCAGTAGTCACTAAGGGGCCGATTTATAAAAGTGCGAGCGGACATGATACAATGTAGCGTATCATGTCCACCACATATCGATAAATGCCGACATATATCATTGCACAAGCAGTTCTTGTGAACTGCTTGTGCAATGCTGCCCCCTGCAGATTCATGTATTGTATGTATTGAGTATTTGTAAAGCGAGGCTAATCACCCATAAGGGTCTCAAGGCGCTGCTCATTTTATTGACCTCGGGAGGATGAAAGGCTGAGTGGACCTCACCGGGGATCGAACGTGCAACCCTTGGGTTGCTACAGACCTCAGCCACAGTGCCTTAGCATGCTGAGCTATCTGTCATGGCCAATCGGCCGCTAGCAAGGGGTGTCAATCAGCCCGATCGTATAGGATTGGGCGGATTGATGTCCGCAGCCTCAGAGCAGGCAGACAAGTTATGGAGCAGCTGTATTTAGACCGCAGCTTCATAACTGCTGTTTCTGACAAGCCTGAAGGCTCGCGTGGAAACAGGGGCATCAAGCTCCATTCGGAGCTTGATAATTCGGTCCCTAAGCATTGTTTATCTCATAGGGCAGTAACATTCAGCTGTTTACCTCTTGCCTTTCACAGGGTTATTGTTACATGGTTCCCACTGTCCAGACCCAGCAATGCTGGCTTCAACGTAATACCCGACCAGCTCCCTGGCATCTTTGGATTCTGTCCAGGTAACAACCACAGACGTGTCTGTATTTCTTGTGGGCACAATATTACTTGGTGCCTTAGGGATATCTATATTCAACAGGAAAATAAATACTTCTGATTAAAGGAGTCTATGTAAGTCAGATGGCAAATAGCAAAAGTTGTTAGAGTTATAGAAGGGACATTGTAGTGGAAAAATACATGCTTGAATGAGTTACAGCATCTAGTTCATTTTTCTACTAATGCTTCTGATTAGTGTGTATGGTAACAGAAAAAATGGTGGCATCAAATACTGAATAGCTTGGAACATTTTCCTAGTAAGAAAAAAAAAGTTTCTAGTTGGTCAGGTCACATGATATGATTAAACTAAAATGCTAAGAAAGGAGAAAAGACGACATCTATTGGCCACACATTTAAAGAGATATGAAACCCAAAACAAAGATTTTGTGATTCAGACATTGCATACAGTCTTAAAATGTTTTCCATTTTACTTATATTACCAAATTTGCTTTGTTAACCATGGTATTCTTTGTTGAAGAGATACCTAGGTAGATGTCTGGAGCACTACATGGCAGAAAATAGTGCTGTCATGTAGTGCTCTTGCAAATGGATTCGATTAATGCAAAACTGCTGCCATATTGTGCTCTAGACATGTGCACGCTCCTGAGCTTACGGTTCTGCTTTTCAACAAAATATATTAAGAGAATGAAGAAAATTTGATAATAGAAGTGAATTGGATGCTCTATCTCAGTGTTTCTCAACTCCAGTACTCAGGGCCCTTAACAGGCCAGATATTCATTATATCTTAACTAGAACACAGGTGAAATAATCAGCTGATCAGTAACCATGGTTACTAACCTGCTCTCACCCTTCAGATGATTATTTCACCTGTGCTCTAGTTAATATATAATGAATATCTGGCCTGTTAAGGGTGCTGAGTACTGGAGTTGAGAAACACTGCTCTATTTGAATCTTGAAAGAAAAATGTTGGGTTTCATGTCCCTAACTAAACATTATATAAAAACTATTGTATTAATAAAAATGATCCTTACTCAGGATCACAAAAAATCAACAGTAAAAACTTACATTTTAATAATTCATGCTAAGATGGCAACCAGGCCGTACAGTTAAAATAACCACAAGGGTTAATGATAACCAATGTCTGATAGATTACGGAGGTCATTAACACATCTGATCCACACAATATTCCTTTATCACAGTATTTACTGCATGCACATTAGAGACATTGCAACATTCGAAATATGAAACGAATTTTAACACGTTAGTTCATTCGTTTAGAACTACAAATGTTTGTACAACATTCTAACATTCGTTTAATGTAATAGTATTTCTAATGCTTTCTTGAAATATAATACTCAATTTGACTTTTGCAATTTGAAAAATTCAAATAGATATATTTTTAAATCTTTAAATGTTATATTTGAATTATGCAATATTCAAAATAGAAACATTTCAATCCATATATTTTTTATCTATTATGTATCAATTTATTAAAGTCCCTAACACATGAACTATTGAACTTCTGAATAGTATTTGTTAAATCAAATGTTAAATTCGAAATTTCTAATGAGGATATTCAATCTAATTATGAACATTAGAAAATAAAAGTAAGATTTAAAAACCAGAAATAACATTTGATTACCGAATTTTAATGGATATTTCTTCTTATCAACATTCGATTGTCTAAAACAAATGTCTACAGGACTATTTGTTGTACCAAAAGAATTGCACTTTAAGCACATTCGTCCATCCCTAATTCACATACATCTGGGGAGACTTTGGGGCCAAATTATCAAGCTCTGAATGGACAGAAATCAAGCCAATCGAATACGATCGGGTTGATTGACACCCCCTGCTAGTGGCCGATTGGCCGCAAATCTGCAGGGGGAGGCATTGCACAAGCAGTTCACAAGAACTGCTTGTGCAATGATAAATGCTGACAGCGTATGCTGTCTGCATTTATCGATGTGCAGCGGACATGATACGCTCGCACTTTTATAAATCGCCCCCTTTTCCTACAAGTGCTTACACTGTGATTGTGTGAATTCCCAATAAACTGGTACAGGGCAATGTGCTTAACACTATTTTAAGTGACACACAGTAAAAATAAATCTGACCATTAATATTACCAATCACAAACTTTTTATGACCTTCTTAACCAATTGGATGTTGGTTGTCATTAATCCATGTTATTTTTACTGTTGTTGTTTTATGGCTGTTTAGTTATTTTAACATGTATTATTAAAAGTTTATTTTTAAGGACTTAAGATCTTGAGTAATAGTCACATTTCATAAATACATTTTGTTTTTTTCTTGAAATTATAGTTTTTTTAATGTTACTTTAAAGGGACAGTAAAGTCATAATTAGACATTCATGATTTAGTCAGTGCAAACAATTTTAAACAACTGTCCATTTTACTTCCATTATTTAATTTGCTTCCTTATCTTTTTATCCTTTGCTAAAAGGTTTATCTAGGAAAGCTCAAGAGCAGCAATGAACCTAGGTTCTAGCTGCTGTTTGGTGGCTGCATATATATACTGATTGTCATTGGCTTTCCCATGTGTTCAGTTAAAAACCAGTAGTGCATTGCTGCTCTTTCAACAAATGATACCAAGAGAATGAAACAAATTTGAAAATAGAAGTAAACTGGAAAGTTGTTTAAAATTGTATGTTCTACCTAAATCATGAAATCATTTTTTGGGGGTTTCATGACCCTTTAAGGAATTGGACCCCCCCCCCCCCAATTGACACTGGAATTGCAAAAGTAACTTGAAGAGAGTAAGTATACAGTATTCAATAGTTTTAACTGATTAGGACCCCTTGGGGCAACACTTTAGCTTCTGACAAGTGGGATGAATGTCTATTATCTTGTATTCAACATTGCTTATTTGGGTTACTGAATATAGCCAATGATTTCCATAATTGTACCCAATAATATAGGTAAGGACTAAATGTTCTTTTTAAACTAAATAAGAATTTTAACAAACAAGTCTTGCTAAGTATTACTTACCAAGCTTGTCACCCACAACAGTAGACTCAGTTGCCTCAGAAGGTTCACCAACACCAGCAGAATTACAGGATCGCACACGAAAACTATATGATTTTCCTTCCGCCAGATCAAAAAGTGCAAACCGTGGAGACTTGACTGGGATCTCTGTGTTAACTCTCTGCCAGTTATCTGTGTTAGCAACACTCTATGGAGAAATTACAATGTACAATGCAATCTAGTCAGTATATTGTCTTGAGTACCCAAGTTGACAAAAGGTTATTGTGTATGATAACAAATAGACATGGGATAATATTATACAACTGCCCCTTACATCTAAATTTACACTTTATAAGAGATATTACCTTTAGTATATTACCTTTAAGTAACAAAGCAAACACTTTTTACATGGGGTTTTTCAAAAGAAAGAGAGAGAAAGGGGGAGTATATAAGAGAGAAACAGAGAGAGATTAAAATAGAGGCAAAAAGTGTGTGTGGTAGAGACCAGAGAGGGAATGGGAACATACAAAATAAGAGAGAGTGAGAAGGGTATAGATACAAGGAGAGAGAGAAAAGATAGAAAGATTGAGAAGAGAAAGAGATAGAGTGAGGAATGGGAGAGAGAGTAAACAAGAGATACAGAGAGAGAGAAAGTATGTGTGTGAGAGAGGGAGAGAGCAAGAGAGAGAGAGAGAGACAAGAGAGAGAGAGAGAGACAAGAGAGAGAAAAAGTATGTGTGTGTGTGAGAGAGATAAACAGAAGAGAGAGTAAACAAAATACACAAAAAAAGAGAGAATTAGAGAGAAAGAGAGAGAGAGAGAGAGAGAGAGAGAGAGAATGTGTTTATGGGAGAGAGAAAGTGTGTGTGTGAGTGAGTGTGTGTGAGAGAGAGAGAGAGAGAGAGAGAGAGAGAGAGAGAGAGAAAGTATGTGTGTGAGAGAGAGAGAGACCAGAGAAAGAGTAAACAAGATATACAAAAAGAGAGAATTAAAAAGAGATAGAAAGTGTTTGTAGGAGAGAGAGAGAGATAAAGTGTGTGTGTGTGTGAGAGAGAGAGAGAGAAATAATTAAAAAGATAGAGGAGAGAGAGTGTGTGTGTGAGAGAGAGAGAGACGGGAGAGAGAGAAAACAAGATATACAGCAGAGAGAGATAATTAAAAAGAGAGAGAGCAAAACAATTAGGGGTAGATATAGAGAAAGGAAGAGAGAGAGGAGAGATAGAAAGTGAGAGAATGAGAGGAGGGAAGAAAGAGAGAGGGAGGGAGTAGATGGAGTAAGACAGAGATACAGAGAGAGATGGTACCTTATTTTGTATTATTTACCTTACCTTTTCCACATAGTACATGACACCTTCGTGACCACGTTCACCAGGGGGTTTCCAGCTAAGCACAACATAGTTTTTGGTGGCTTCTGTTACAGTAAGATCAGATGGGGGCCCAGGAATCACTCCCTCTGTAATTTGTTTTTACAAATGAATTTAATGCAGAGCCTTCTGATATTTCAGAAATAACATGATACTGTAGGTTTAATCCTGTATATTGATTTCGGCATCTCATCCATGTGCCATCTTTATTAGTTTTCAAATACATTTTTGTTTGCATGAATTCATTGATTAAACATTTATATTTGTGCTCAAGGACCAGTTGCTCACTGGTTGATAAGAACATACCACAAACAGCTATTGGTGGATAATGGGTGCAATGCAACAAGCATATAAACAAAAGTTTAGCTTTGTAAGGTCTGTAAAACACATTTCTCAAACTAAATACGTAAATAAATAATCTTACAACGGTAAAATATCTTAAAAAAAAAAAAAATACTTTTATGTCTATTAAACTGATTATTTGCGGGTGATACATAATATCTGATATTAATACCCAAATTAACGGTGTTGTTACAAGAATAATTGGATAGAAATATGAGGTGCTTAGATACTAATTTGACTTCTTTATACAGAATGTACCTTTAACCCTAAAAAAAATCCAATTAAACATCCATGTGCTTAATCTTTCCAGTAATTAAACACTTTGAAATGATACCTTCTATGTACTGACCTCTCCTACAAATGGTACTTAATCTATCATCCTTAAAGGGACATAAAACAAGTTGGGATAGAGACAAAATAATATAATATGTACTTTAATTACTTTACCTGCAAATTTATACTGCAGTGCCTCACCATTAACCCTTTATTTTTAGTTTCTGAATTGTAAAGCTCTAACTCCCCCCACACAATTCCTTTTATGGCTGTATCTATGTTTATTGTTCTTTTGGTAAAATGCAAAAGTGAATAGGGATTATCTGCTGGAGCAAGCCTAGAAGCTGTGAACTCAGTTGAAATGCAATGCCTGTGTCTAAACACTGATAAGATGGGTGGAGTTGGATACTCCAGGCAGCTTAGCTATAATTCATTTAGCTTATTTTTGAAAATTATTTTAAAATACTTGCCAGCAATTTTTAAACAATTTTTTATGCAAACTATTTTAAATTAATTAGCCCTTTTAGGACATGCACAGATCTCAACCTGTTTATGGCACTTTAAAAGCACAAAGGACTAAATTGATCATTCTGGGCCTGGACCCTGTGGCTGTGAGGTATGAGTCTCTTATCTCACTAACATATTTACCAGAAGGTTCTTCTTCAGTAACAATGATTTGACCAGTCCATGGAGCAGAGGGACGCGCTGAAACATAATCATAATGAATGTGGCTGAATTAGACCAATAATTAACATACAGAAAAGAAATCTAACATTTTCAAATTATTTACAAATGTTAATTTAGCAGCATATTTTCCTCTTTCTGAATAGATCATTTCTGATAATGGGTAATGTTTACTGTTGTTAATAATCATTATAAAATAATTACATTGTACATTTGTTAACATTCCCTTTTGTTTCACAGTTAGCTTATACTGGCAGAAATTACATTACAAGAATAAATTCAACTTTTACCACCCCTATATTGTGGCTGCAAAATAAATAAACACATAAATAAAAATATCACTACTATTGTTTCACCTCACCCCTTTCTTTATGTCTGGGATTCATCGGATGCAATGTTTTATTTGTTTTGTTCTAATTTCTACAGATCAGCTAAAACATTTTCTAAACAGGCCAGCAATTCTATTATATATAAGGACCTTTACTTGATAATACAGCCCATTAATTTCTCATTGGTATGTAACATTTTATTTCAGAATACACCATGGGGCATATTTATCAAGCTCCGAATGGAGCTTGATGCCCCTTGTTACAGAAGTTATGAAGCAGCGGTCTATAGACCGCTGCTCCATAACCTGTCGGCCTGCTCTGAGGCAGCGGACAGAAATCAAGCCGATCGAATACGATCGAGTTGATTGACACCCCCTGCTAGTGGCCGATTGGCCGTGAATCTGAAGGGGGTGGTATTGCACCAGCAGTTCACAAAAACTGCTGGTGCAATGATAAATGCCGACAGCGTATGCTGTCTGCATTTATCAATGTGCAGCGGACATGATACGCTACTTTGCATCATGTCCGCTCGCACTATCATAAATATGCCCCTAACTTTTATTTTTTATTCTGACCGTATATTAGGAAAGTATAATTAACTGAAGTCTCATTTCAAATACGTTCTAACTACAATTATGGGTGTTATTAAAGGGACAGTCAAGTCCAAAAAAAACTTTCATGATTCAGATAGAGCATGTAATTTTAAAGAACTTTCCAATTTACTTTTATTGCTTTGTTTCTTTGGTATTCTTAGTTGAAAACTAAACCTAGGAAGTTCATATGCTAATGTATTAGACCTTGAAGGCCGCCTCTAATCTAAATGCATTTTAACAGTTTTTCACCACTAGAGGGCTATAGATAACATTGAGCTCATGCATAAGAATTTACCCAAGAGTGAGCACTAATGGGCTAAAATGCAAGTCTGTCAAAAGAACTGAAATAAGGGGGCAGTCAGCAGAAGTTTAGATACAATGTAATTACAGAGGTAAAACGTGTATTATTATAACTGTGTTGGTTATGTAAAACTGGGTAATGGGTAATTAAGGGATTATCTATCTTTTAAAACAAAAACAATTCTGGTGTTGACAGTCCCTTTAAAAATCTTTTAACATTCCAGTTTTGTAATTTTTGTACCACCTTCCTCTAGACAATATTCTGGTTTCAGGAAAACACTCATGTTTGAATATTTAGGCCATGAGAACTAGCGCAGCGAAGGGTGCAAGGGGATTAGTTTTCTGAGACAAACTAAACAAATTAAAGTTTTGCTAAATCTTTTGAAAACCTGTTTTTTTTCTAAAGGAGTGAAATAGCTCATATTTTAAAAATGTTTTATCCAACCAGGTGTGTGCAGGCTACTTCCTAGAAGGCTTGATTACAAATCATACTACTGTATATTTGATTTAGCCATAACATTTAAAAGAATAAATTGGGAAATTTTGATAAATGTAATCAACCTAGATACACAGAAGTAATTTTGTGCTATTGATTTACAGACAACAATTCCTAATCCTATGCTGAAGGGATTAAAGAATTGCTTTTAAATCCCTCATTTTAAATCTATACTGTACACTTAAATAAAAAAGTTGTCACAAAAATATTTATAAAAAGCGAAAAAATAGTAGTGATTTAAAAAATAAAAAAATTATACTGTGCCAATAGTTTTTTTTTTTAGCTGCTATCTTTTTCAAAATAAAAAATATATTAATCTAGCAAACTGTATAATACTAATTATAAACAAAACTTACTTTTAATTCTAGCTCTGTCAGATGGGTCAAGTGCAGCAACTGGTTCTGACACTCTGGACGGTCTGCTTATTCCAGTTTTATTTACAGCTCTCACACGATAAATGTAAGAACGTCCTTCAATTAATCCAGTTACCGGGAAGCGTGCAAATTTCACAGGTGTGTCATTGCACTGGGTCCAGTGATTGGTACCAACTTCACATCTAATGATAGAAAGGAATATAATAAAATATAAAACAACATAAAAACACAATGCTCTTTCTATATACAAGCCATGAATAAAACAGTGATTGTATCTTATATGCATTCTTTTGCTATTGGGCTATTTTGCCTGCATTATTTTTAGCGCTTGAGATCTTTTGTTTCAAATACAGTTTTAACACAGCGATCCCTTAATAGGGTAATTGCCGCAAATACAATAATCACTGCTAAACAGCCTCTTTCATTCTTATTAGAACTCTTCAGTAGCAGATAGATTTCTGATTGCTGCTTAGGTAAAGATCATTTCAGGGTTTAATCAAAACTCATTAAAATTATGGTGGAGATAAAAGTTTGAGATTAAAAGAGTTCTAATAAGAATGAAACAGGCTGTCTAGTAGTGATTTCTGTATTTGCTGCATTCATCCTATTAAGGGATCGCTGTGTTAAAACAGTATTTGAAGCAAAAAGTCTGAGATTTTGCATATCTAATTTGCATATCTTACCCAGAATCCTCTTGTGCATTGATTACAATATATATGGAGTTTTACTGAGGAAAAGCAACGGGGATACTTGCCTAGATGTGCTAATTTCCTATGCAATTTTTTTATTGAGATATATATATATATATATATATATATATATATATATATATATATATATACATACATAACCTTTACAGCCAGTAGGCATGATACCATTTGAGCAATGTTTTAGCAAGATGCTATTTACATACATGCACATCTGCTGTTTATTAATGCAAGTGCACATTTTCTATTTGACAGAATAAAAAAAAAAGGTTTTGCTATCCATCTGACGGAAAACATGTGAATCATAATTTGAAAAGTATTATATTAAATGGGAAATAACATAAAATAGATCTCTGCTCTAACTTACAGATTTATTCTGGCTACCAAAGTTACAAAGATATCCGGTCCTCACAGAAAACCCCCCAAATAAATACAAAAAGACAATCAGGTAGATTACGAGTTGTGTGTTCGTCTTTTAACGCTGAAAAAATTGTAATTTCAGCGTTAAAACAGCAACGCAGGCATTACAAGTCTTGTCGGTATAGCTGTACCGCAAGCCTTTTAGCCTGTAATGCAACGTCAGTCCCGTACTCGTAAAAATTACGTTTATTTCATGGGACTTCCATAGCGCTGCCATTACGAGTTTTGCGGTGAGGCTAAAAAGCTTGCGTTACACCCTATAAAACACGATCCATACCGCCATATGAGAGCAGTAGTTATGAGTTTTACGCAACAAAACTGTTACATAAAACTCATAACTAAACTGCTACAAAGTACAATAACACCCATAAATTACCATTAACCCCAAAACCGAGGCCCTCCCGCATCACAAATACTATATTAAACTTATTAACCCCTAATCTGTCGCTCCCGAAATCGTTGCCACTAATAACATTTATTAACCCCTATTCCGCCACTTCCTGACATTGTCACCACTATAATAAAGGTATTAACCCCTAAACTGCCGCCCTCTCGCATCGCAAACACTATTTAAATATTATTAACCCCTAATCTGCAGTCCGCCCCAATCGACCCCCCTTATACTAAAGTTAATATCCCCTATTCCTCCGCTCCCTGACACCACCGCCACTATAATAAACCTATTAACCCCTAAACTGCAAGCCCCCACAACGAAATATACTAAATTAAACTATTAACCCCTAAACCGAAAGCCCCCCACATCGCAATAAACTAATTTAAACTTATACTAAAGTTAATATCCCCTATTCCGCCGCTCCCCGACACCGCTGCAACTATAATAAACCTATTAACCCCTAAACTGCAAACCCCCCACAACGAAATATACTAAATTAAACTATTAACCCCTAAACCGAAAGCCCCCACATCGCAATAAACTAATTTAAACTAGTAACCCCTAAACCTAAAGCCCCCCTAACTTTATATTAAAATTACAATTTCCCTATCTTATACTAAAGTTAATATCCCCTATTCCGCTGCCCCCCGACACCGCCGCCACTATAATAAACCTATTAACCCCTAAACTGCAAGCCCCCCACAACGAAATATACTAAATTAAACTATTAACCCCTAAACCGAAAGCCCCCCACATCGCAATAAACTAATTTAAACTAGTAACCCCTAAACCTAAAGCCCCCCTAACTTTATATTAAAATTACAATTTCCCTATCTTAAATTAAAACGTACCTGTCAAATTAAAAAAAACTAAGTTTAAACTAACTATTGAACTAAAATTAAACTAAATACCAATTAAAGAAAACTAAAATACACATAAAAAAATCCTAACACTACTATAAAAATTACAAAGTATCTAATTACAAAAAATAAAAAATACTCAATTACAAAAAATAACAAACACTAAATTTACAAAAAATAACAAACGAAATTATCAAAAATAAAAAAGAATTACACCTAATCTAATAGCCCTATAAAAATAAAAAGCCCACCCAAAATAAAAAAAACTCCTATCCTACAATAAACTGCCAATAGCCCTTAAGAGGGCCTTTTGTGGGGCATTGCCCCAAAGAAATCGGCTCTTTTACCTGTAAAACAAACACAAAGACCCCTAACTGTTAAACCCAGCACCTATACCAACCCCCAAAATAATAAACCTAACTCTAACAAAAATCTAAGCTACCCATTGCCCTGAAAAGGGCATTTGTATGGGCATTGCCCTTAAAAGGGCATTCAGCTCTTTTTGCTTGCCCTGAAAAGGGTATTCAGCTCTTTTAAGAAAAGCTCAAACCCTAAACTAAAAAAAAACACCCAAAAAAGTTATAAAAATCCTAACACTAACCCCCGAAGATCCACTTACAGTTCCTGATCCTGAAGTCTGGACATCCAGGCAGCGAGAGGTCTTCATCCAGGCAGCGAGGTTTTCATCCATCCAGGCGGCGTCTTCTATCTTCATCCAGGCGGCATCTTCTATCTTCATCCCGGTGGCGTCTTCTATCTTCATCCCGGTGGACACCGGGATAAAGATAGAAGATGCCGCTTGGATGAAGATAGAAGCCGCCGCCTGGATGAAGACCTCTCGCCGCCTGGATGTCCGGACTTCAGGAACTGTAAGTGGATCTTGGGGGGTTAGTGTTAGGATTTTTAACCTTTTTTGGGTTGGGTTTTTTTTAGTTTAGGGTTTGGGCTTTTCTTAAAAGAGCTGAAAGCCCTTTTAAGGGCAATGCCCATACAAATGCCATTTTCAGGGTAATGGGTAGCTTAGGTTTTTGTTAGAGTTAGGTTTATTATTTTGGGGGGGTTGGTTGGGTGGTGGGTTTTACTGTTGGGGGGTTTTAGTGTTTTTTTTTTTTACAGGCGAAAGATTTTCTTTGGGGCAATGCCCCACAAAAGGCCCTTTCAAGGGCTATTGGTAGTTTATTGTAGGCTAGGGTTTTTTTATTTGAGGTGGGCTATTTTTATAGGGCTATTAAATTAGGTGTAATTGTTGGGTTTTTTTAAATAATTTTATTTGTTATTTTTCGTAATTTAGTGTTTGTTATTTCTCCAACATTGGTGTGTCCGGTCCACGGCGTCATCCTTACTTGTGGGAATATTCTCTTCCCCAACAGGAAATGGCAAAGAGTCCCAGCAAAGCTGGTCACATGATCCCTCCTAGGCTCCGCCCATCCCAGTCATTCTCTTTGCCGTTGCACAGGCAACATCTCCACGGCGATGGTTAAGAGTTTTTTGGTGTTTAAATGTAGTTTTTATTCTTCTATCAAGTGTTTGTTATTTTAAAATAGTGCTGGTATGTACTATTTACTCTGAAACAGAAAAGGATGAAGATTTCTGTTTGTAAGAGGAAGATGATTTTAGCAGACAGTAACTAAAATCGATTGCTGTTTCCACACAGGACTGTTGAGATGAAGTAACTCCAGTTGGGGGAAACAGTTAGCAGACTTTTCTGCTTAAGGTATGACTAGCCATATTTCTAACAAGACCATGTAATGCTGGAAGGCTGTCATTTCCCCTCATGGGGACCGGTAAGCCATTTTCTAAGTCAAACATAAAAGAATAAAGGGCTTAAAAAAGGGCTTAAAAACTGGTAGACATTTTTATGGGCTAAAACAATTGCTTTATTGGGGCATATTATGCAGATTCTAGCTAATAATTGGCATTATAATCTTGGGGAACGTTTAAAAAACGGCAGGCACTGTGTTGGACACCTTTTTTAGTCTGGGGGCCTTTCTAGTTATAGACTGAGCCTCATTTTCGCGCCATTACTGCGCAGTTGTTTTTGGAGAGCAAGGCATGCAGATGCATGTGTGAGGATCTAAGAATCACTAAAAAAGCTTCTAGAAGGCGTCATTTGGTATCGTATTCCCCTCTGGGCTTGGTTGGGTATCAGCAAAGCATATAGCTGGGACTGTATAGGGGTCAAATTTAAAAACGGCTCCGGTTCCGTTATTTTAAGGGTTAAAGCTCTGAAATTTGGTGTGCAATACTTTTAATGCTTTAAGACACTGTGGTGAAATTTTGGTAATTTTTGAACAATTCCTTCATACTTTTTCCCATATTCAGTAATAAAGTGTTTTCAGTTTGAAATTTAAAGAGACAGTAACGGTTTTATTTTAAAACGTTTTTTGTGCTTTGTTGACAAGTTTAAGCCTGTTTAACATGTCTGTACCATCAGATAAGCTATGTTCTATATGTATGAAAGCCAATGTGTCTCCCCATTTAAATTTATGTGATAATTGTGCCATAGTGTCCAAACAAAGTAAGGACAGTAATGCCACAGATAATGATATTGCCCAAGATGATTCCTCAAATGAGGGGAGTAAACATGATACTACATCATCCCCTACTGTGTCTACACCAGTTTTGCCCACACAGGAGGCCCCTAGTACATCTAGTGCGCCAATACTTATTACCATGCAACAATTAACGGCTGTAATGGATAACTCCATAGCAAATATTTTATCCAAAATGCCTACTTATCAGAGAAAGCGCGATTGCTCTGTTTTAAACACTGAAGAGCAAGAGGGCGCTGATGATAACTGTTCTGACATACCCTCACACCAATCTCAAGGGGCCATGAGGGAGGTTTTGTCTGATGGAGAAATCTCAGATTCAGGAAAAATTTCTCATCAAGCTGAACCTGATGTTGTGACATTTAAATTTAAATTAGAACATCTCCACGCACTGCTTAAGGAGGTGTTATCTACTCTGGATGATTGTGACAATTTGGTCATTCCAGAGAAATTATGTAAGATGGACAAGTTCCTAGAGGTTCCGGTGCCCCCCGACGCTTTTCCTATACCCAAGCGGGTGGCGGACATAGTAAATAAAGAGTGGGAAAAGCCCGGCATACCTTTTGTTCCCCCCCCTATATTTAAGAAATTATTTCCTATAGTCGACCCCAGAAAGGACTTATGGCAGACAGTCCCCAAGGTCGAGGGGGCGGTTTCTACTCTAAACAAACGCACTACTATTCCTATCGAAGATAGTTGTGCTTTCAAAGATCCTATGGATAAAAAATTAGAGGGTTTGCTTAAAAAGATTTTTGTACAGCAAGGTTACCTTCTATAACCAATTTCATGCATTGTTCCTGTCACTATGGCAGCGTGTTTCTGGTTCGAGGAACTAGAAAAGTCGCTCAGTAGAGAATCTTCGTATGAGGAGGTTATGGACAGAGTTCAAGCACTTAAATTGGCTAACTCTTTTGTTTTAGATGCCGCTTTGCAATTAGCTAGATTAGCGGCGAAAAATTCAGGGTTTGCTATTGTGGCGCGCAGAGCGCTTTGGCTAAAGTCTTGGTCAGCGGATGTGTCTTCCAAGACAAAATTGCTTAACATTCCTTTCAAAGGTAAAACATTATTTGGACCAGATTTGAAAGAGATTATTTCAGACATCACTGGGGGAAAGGGCCACGCCCTCCCACAGGATAGGTCTTTTAAGGCTAAAAATAAGCCTAATTTTCGTCCCTTTCGCAGAAATGGACCAGCCTCTAATTCTGCATCCTCTAAGCAAGAGGGTAATACTTCACAACCCAAACCAGCCTGGAAACCAATGCAAGGCTGGAACAAGGGTAAGCAGGCCAAGAAGCCTACCACTGCTACCAAAACAGCATGAAGGGATAGCCCCCGATCCGGGACCGGATCTAGTGGGGGGCAGACTCTCTCTCTTTGCTCAGGCTTGGGCAAGAGATGTTCAGGATCCTTGGGCGCTAGAAATAGTTTCTCAAGGTTATCTCCTGGAATTCAAGGAACTACCCCCAAGGGGAAGGTTCCACAGGTCTCACTTATCCTCAAACCAAATAAAGAGACAGGCATTCTTACATTGTGTAGAAGACCTGTTAAAGATGGGAGTGATACATCCAGTTCCAATAAGAGAACAAGGAATGGGATTTTATTCCAATCTGTTCATAGTTCCCAAAAAAGAGGGAACATTCAGACCAATTTTGGATCTGAAGATCCTAAACAAATTTCTCAGGGTACCATCGTTCAAAATGGAAACTATTCGAACGATCCTACCCACCATCCAGGAAAGTCAATTTATGACTACCGTGGATTTAAAGGATGCGTACCTACATATTCCTATCCACAAGGAACATCATCAGTTCCTAAGGTTCGCTTTTCTGGACAAGCATTACCAGTTTGTGGCACTTCCATTCGGATTAGCCACTGCTCCAAGGATTTTCACAAAGGTACTAGGGTCCCTTCTAGCGGTTCTAAGACCAAGGGGCATTGCAGTAGTACCTTACTTGGACGACATCCTAATTCAAGCGTCGTCCTTGTCAAAAGCAAAGGCTCATACGGACATCGTCCTAGCCTTTCTCAGATCTCACGGATGGAAGGTGAACAAAGAAAAAAGTTCTCTGTCCCCGTCAACAAGAGTTCCCTTCTTGGGAACAATAATAGATTCCTTAGAAATGAGGATTTTTCTGACAGAGGTCAGAAAATCAAAACTTCTAAGCTCTTGTCAAGTACTTCATTCTGTTCCTCGTCCTTCCATAGCGCAGTGCATGGAAGTTATAGGATTGATGGTTGCAACAATGGACATAGTTCCTTTTGCACGAATTCATCTAAGACCATTACAACTGTGCATGCTCAGACAGTGGAATGGGGATTATACAGACTTGTCTCCGATGATTCAAGTAGATCAAAAGACCAGAGATTCACTCCATTGGTGGCTGACCCTGGACAATCTGTCACAGGGAATGAGCTTCCGCAGACCAGAGTGGGTCATTGTCACGACCGACGCCAGTCTGGTGGGCTGGGGCGCGGTCTGGGAATCCCTGAAAGCTCAGGGTCTATGGTCTCGGGAAGAGTCTCTTCTCCCGATAAACATTCTGGAACTGAGAGCGATATTCAATGCTCTCAGAGCTTGGCCTCAACTAACAAAGGCCAAATTCATAAGGTTTCAATCAGACAACATGACGACCGTTGCATATATCAATCATCAGGGGGGAACAAGGAGTTCCCTGGCGATGAAAGAAGTGACCAAGATAATTCAATGGGCGGAGGATCACTCCTGCCACTTGTCTGCGATCCACATCCCAGGAGTGGAAAATTGGGAAGCGGATTTTCTGAGTCGTCAGACATTCCATCCGGGGGAGTGGGAACTCCATCCGGAAATCTTTGCCCAAATAACTCAATTATGGGGCATTCCAGACATGGATCTGATGGCGTCTCGTCAGAACTTCAAGGTTCCTTGCTACGGGTCCAGATCCAGGGATCCCAAGGCGACTCTAGTAGATGCACTAGTAGCACCTTGGACCTTCAACCTAGCTTATGTATTCCCACCGTTTCCTCTCATTCCCAGGCTGGTAGCCAGGATCAATCAGGAGAGGGCCTCGGTGATCTTGATAGCTCCTGCGTGGCCACGCAGGACTTGGTATGCAGACCTGGTGAATATGTCATCGGCTCCACCATGGAAGCTACCTTTGAGACAAGACCTTCTTGTTCAGGGTCCATTCGAACATCCGAATCTGGTTTCCCTCCAACTGACGGCTTGGAGATTGAACGCTTGATTTTATCAAAGCGTGGGTTTTCAGATTCTGTAATACATACTCTGATTCAGGCTAGAAAGCCTGTAACTAGAAAAATTTACCATAAAATATGGAAAAAATATATCTGTTGGTGTGAATCCAAAGGATTCCCATGGAACAAGATAAAAATACCTAAGATTCTATCCTTTCTACAAGAAGGTTTGGAGAAAGGATTATCTGCAAGTTCTCTAAAGGGACAGATCTCTGCTTTATCTGTTTTACTTCACAAAAGACTGGCAGCCGTGCCAGATGTTCAAGCATTTGTTCAGGCTCTGGTTAGGATCAAGCCTGTTTACAGACCTTTGACTCCTCCCTGGAGTCTAAATCTAGTTCTTTCAGTTCTTCAAGGGGTTCCGTTTGAACCTTTACATTCCATAGATATTAAGTTACTATCTTGGAAAGTTTTGTTTTTGGTTGCAATTTCTTCTGCTAGAAGAGTTTCAGAGTTATCTGCTCTGCAGTGTTCTCCGCCCTATCTGGTGTTCCATGCAGATAAGGTGGTTTTGCGTACTAACCCTGGTTTTCTTCCGAAAGTTGTTTCTAACAAAAATATTAACCAGGAGATAGTTGTACCTTCTTTGTGTCCGAATCCAGTTTCAAAGAAGGAACGTTTGTTACACAATTTGGACGTAGTCCGGGCTCTAAAATTCTATTTAGAGGCTACTAAAGATTTCAGACAAACATCTTCCTTGTTTGTTGTTTATTCTGGTAAAAGGAGAGGTCAAAAAGCGACTTCTACCTCTCTTTCCTTTTGGCTTAAAAGCATTATCCGATTGGCTTATGAGACTGCCGGACGGCAGCCTCCTGAAAGAATCACAGCTCATTCCACTAGGGCTGTGGCTTCCACATGGGCCTTCAAGAACGAGGCTTCTGTTGACCAGATATGTAAGGCAGCGACTTGGTCTTCACTGCACACTTTTGCCAAATTTTACAAATTTGATACTTTTGCTTCTTCGGAGGCTATTTTTGGGAGAAAGGTTTTGCAAGCTGTGGTTCCTTCCGTTTAGGTGACCTGATTTGCTCCCTCCCTTCATCCGTGTCCTAAAGCTTTGGTATTGGTTCCCACAAGTAAGGATGACGCCGTGGACCGGACACACCAATGTTCGAGAAAACAGAATTTATGCTTACCTGATAAATTACTTTCTCCAACGGTGTGTCCGGTCCACGGCCCGCCCTTTTTTTTTATCAGGTCTGATGAATTATTTTCTCTAACTACAGTCACCACGGTATCATATGGTTTCTCCTATATATATTTCCTCCTGTCCGTCGGTCGAATGACTGGGGTGGGCGGAGCCTAGGAGGGATCATGTGACCAGCTTTGCTGGGACTCTTTGCTATTTCCTGTTGGGGAAGAGAATATTCCCACAAGTAAGGATGACGCCGTGGACCGGACATACCGTTGGAGAAAGTAATTTATCAGGTAAGCATAAATTCTGTTTTTTTGTAATTTTGTATTTTTTGTAATTAGATACTTTGTAATTGTTATAGTAGTGTTAAGGATTTTTTTAAATGTGTTTTTTAGTTTTCTTTCATTGGTAGTTAGTTTAATTTCAGTTTAATAGTTATATTAGTTTAATTGTTAGTTTAAACTTAGTTTTTTGAATTTGACAGGTAAGTTTTAATTTAATTTAAGATAGGGAAATTGTAATTTTAATATAAAGTTAGGGGGCGTTAGGTTTAGGGGTTACTAGTTTAAATTAGTTTATTGCTATGTTGGGGGCTTTCGGTTTAGGGGTTAATAGTTTAATTTAGTATATTTCGTTGTGGGGGGCTTGCGGTTTAGGGGTTAATAGGTTTATTATAGTGGCGCCAGTGGCAGGGAGAGGCGGAATAGGGGTTAATGAATTTTCATAGTGGCAGCAATGTCTGGAGCGGCAGATTAGAGGTTAATAACTTATGTAGGTGTCGGCGATGTCGGGGGCAGCAGATTAGGGTTGTTTAAACATGGTTTTTATGTTAGGGTGTTAGATTTAAACATAACTTTTTTTCCCCATAGACATCAATGGGGCTGCGTTACGGAGCTTTTCATTCCGCGATCGCAGGTGTTAGTTTTTTTCTAACATGCTCTTCCCAATGATGTCTATGGGAAAAGCTTCCACGAGCAAGTCAAAACAGCGCTTTTATTTTGTGCGGTATGGAGCTCAGCGCAACCATATCGCACGCACAAGCCGTCTGTTTGAAAACTTGTAATGGCAGCGCTATGGAGGGTGATATAACTTTTTGTTGCGTTCTATCGCGCATAACTTGTAATCTACCTGAATGTTAGGTGAAATCTTAACAGTTTTAGGAAAGATTATGGCCCAATTTGCAACTAGCTCTACTCTTCTACCATGCTACACATTACAGTACGATAAAATTATATATTTATAGTACACGGTTATATCACGTTTTAAAAGTGATATCTAAGAGGCACAAAAAGTATATCTATATTCCATTTACAACCATAAGTGCAGTAAAGATGTGTGCTAAAATACTTCTTTAAAACAGAGTGTATGCATATTGTTCTTTACACATGCCCACATCGCTGGCACAAACATGCAGGAAAAGTTATCAAAAAAGCTGCAATTTTCAAAGAAGCATTATTGCAAACAAATATATTGATAATTAGTAAAGTCTCTCACTCCTTTTCACGGTGCTGTAGGAGAGGGGCTTGTGGTGTGTGAAGCGCTCAGGGCAAGTTTCTCCCTCCCAACTACTGTTCTCTGGGTTCAATCCAGTCCAGCCCTGTGTCTGGGTGAGGGAGCGTGGCAGATGAATGGCTCCATTTGTTGGGTGGGCAACTGAGGGAGGGGGAGGTGGAGCACAGTGGATGCATGATGGAAGATTGGTAGTGCCATGGGCCAGAGACTCCACAAGTACACTCGAGTGAGGACTGGAGAGTGGAGTCAGACTCCTTCAGAGGCTCCAAAATGTGCCGCCCCCCTCCCAAGCTGCTGCCCTAGGCACATGCCTTGTGTGCCTAAGTGGTAATATGCACCTGCCCCATAGAAGTCAATGGAACAAAAATAGTGGAAAAAACCTGACACCCTACTCACGTGCAAACCCGATCGCATATTCTCAAGTGTACTAACCCGACATGAAAATATAAATATTTCACATTCCAGTGTTGTTCACATAGCAGAATATGTTCTATTTATTCATAAGTATATATATATATATATATGATGGGTTTTTGCACAATATATATTTTACCTATATACATACATACTGTGTGTGTATATATATATATATATATATATATATATATATATATATATATATATATATACACATACATGATTTTATATATAGGTATTACTTTTTAATCATCTTATTTTTTATTTTTTATTTTATTGATACAACACTTTTATTGGCTTTGGCACAGCAGAAACCCAGATTTCCAATTAATGTAGTCGTGATAGCTGGTTACTAGAATATTTTTGCAACTGTCTGATTAACATTTCAAAGGTTATTCAATGGTTGCTTATAAATGTGAGCACTAGGATATATGCCATAGTCCTACCAAACCACTTATACATCAGTCATTCAGCACGAATATAACAGCCGCTTAAAGGGACATGAAACCCACATTTTTTATTTCATGATTTAGAAAGAGAATGCAATTTTAAACATCTTTCTAATTTACTTCTATTATCTAATTTGTTTTATTCTCTTGATATTCTTTGCTGAAAAGCATATCTAGATATGCTCAGTAGCTGCTGATTGGTTGCTGCACATAGAAGCCTCATGTGATTGGCTCACCTATGTGCATTGCTTTTTCTTCAAATAAGGATATCTAAAAAATGAAGCAAAATAAATAATAGAAGTAAATTGTAATGTTGTTTAAATTTGTATGTTCTATCTGAATCATGAAAGAAAGATTTTGGGTTTAGTGGCCCTTTAAGCATCTCCATTGGATTTTCAAAAGACCTCTGTAGTCAAATAAGAATGTTTGTATTTTGGAAAGATTTGCTCATCCCTCAATTAAATCCTGGCATTGGCTGATTCTTTTTTCTTTCAGATTAATGCAAAAGTTTTATATCCTATAATACACATGGACTTTTGTAGACATATAATAATAATAACAAAACTGATTACCTTATATAATAACAAATGGCACAATCCTCTTTCTTAAATTTTGTAATGACATTTCGAATGATCAAAAGTATATAACATTTCCAAAAGAAAAAAAGAATTAATGAATGTCTAACATTTAAAATGTGCAAATGATGCATTTACTACATACAAATGTAATAGTTCTAACCTGTCAATAAAATAGCCTAGGATTGGGCTCCCACCATCTACCGCTGGCTGTTTCCACGAGATAATCACATAGTCCTTGTTAGCGTCAAGACACTCCACATCCAATGGTGCAGCGGGGGCTCCCGCTACCTCTGATTCAGCATCTATTTAACAGAGGCAGAAAAAAAGACTTTTAAGAATAAAAGAAAATGAATGTTGGCAATGACATTATAAATGCCTGTATCTAAACAAGCATTGTGCAAATCACAACTGAATTTTGAAGAAAGAGAGAGTAAAACAAAGAGTTATTCCATATCATGTACAATTTAACAGTTTTATAAAATAAATGAATACGATTTTACAATCACATGTATATATTACAGATGAAATCTAAATATCACTGCATAGTGGTTTGGGTTAATGTATTTTCAATAGCCTCGGTTTCCTGCCTAAAATGTTGTTGTATAATCAGGTGCAAGTGATGGAATCCATGTGTACATACTATATATGCATCTATATAATGTAAATATAATAGGTTATGTTATAAATAAAGTGCTTTGGTAAGGTAGGAATGATTAGTGTGTATGTCAGTTTGTAGAATGTAAGATATATGGTTTTAGCAAGAGGACTTCATTTGTGCTATTGAGTAAGACTGTGGGTTTTATAGCAGGTAAAACATAACAGCATTACACAGGGATCAGGATGAGAATGGTATTTGACATGTGGTGGTTAGTTAGAAATGAAGGATTTGTTGTGGCATTATAATGGTATATCAGGTAGATAGTGTGGGACAAATGGATTTATTTATAAACACTGCATCTCTGATTTTCTGTTTCTACATAATAGTTTAATAAATACAAATAATGAATATATGTTTTTGATTTACTATTAATATAAATGAGAGTACTATTAAAAGAGTAGTATTCATAATCATTCCCTTTTTATAGTGAAACACACCCTGAGATATCCACAGCTGACAGTGTGACAGAGAAGGAAAGTCTCCTAAATTGCTTGTGACATCTTGCTTTGAGCTTCAACTGCCTTAGCTATGAACTATAAACAGACAATGTTCTACAGTTTATTTTACTAACAAATGTTTACAGTTAGCTGAATTTGTGTCATTGTATTTACGTCAAAGACGTTCTTTGGGTATCCCAGGCAAATATATATATATAAATCAAAGGTATCACAACATTTCAATAGCAAATCCAAGGGGGCCACAAAGCAGATATGAAAAAACTACTCTTGTAGGATATGGGATATGGGGAAGGACACCACAAAATCTTTGTAATGAGGTCAGAAAGGGCAGGAGATAGAGTAAAAATAGCTTGGCAGGAAATTTGTGTAACTTTAGCAGACATTAACCCTTACTTTTCAGGTCATTTGAAGAAAAGTAAAGCTATTGAACAGGTTTTTCTGAATCTCCTCCATCAAAGTAAATACTTTTGTGCCAGGAAAATAACAAAATTGATGTTCATTAACACAACCGCGCCATTAAATAACTTTTTATATCTTATTGACTCAACAAAAGTATTATTGTAAATCATGTTTTGTTATTTTCTTAGCACTATTTGCGGCTAATGATCTATGGGCAACATTATTATTATTATCATTTACTTGTATAGCGCCACAAAATTCCGTAACACTGGACAGGGTATAACAATCAAATTGGTATTTAAATCAAATTTTGCAATATTCAAATTAGAAATATTTGAATCACTATATTTGTAATAGTATTTCTAATGCTTTCTTTAAAGTGAAGGTGAAGTCGCTATCTTTTTTTTTTTTAATATCAGTAACATTTTTATCATAAAATATAATTCAATAATTGTACCGTTTCCTATCAAACTCCTCCCAGAGCCGACTTCCTGGTTTTACATGTTTGACGTATACAGCGGTCCAACTCACTGTATACGTAAGTCTGATGCACGCTCCCGAGATAGCGTGGTCCTGCGCATGCACAAATCTCAGCCCAGCACAGGCGCAAATTCCAGCTATACGTCAATAGTAACATAGTATTCAATTAATGATACATTCATTGAATACTATAAGAGCAGAGAGCGCAGCAGCATTTAGATTATAAGATTGAAGAACAACGTTAAATTGACTGGTGATAATTTAACCCGGTTTTGCTAACTCCGCAGAAATACAGCAGCTATACTTACTTAGAAAGATCGGATGAGAAGTCAGATTTTGCGATGGCAACGATATTGAGCATGTGCAAATCGTGGACGCGCATCTAGAATCCATACGCAAATTTTGGATTAGCGCATGTGCATAAAAATAAAGTGACGTTGCAGGAAAGGGAACGAATGCCCCAGGGGGGAAACTATGATTAGCGGCGAGTATTTTAAGTATATGTCAATCAATAATGATTGATGTCGGGCGGAGAAGCGGCGCGAAGGGAGAGAGACTTTAAACTTCTATTTTGTGAGTAGCATAATGTTGCTGAGAAAATGATTAATTAAACTATCGTTATTTTCAAATGATTTTTCAGATGGCGTGATCGATTATACTTAATTTTACATTCACTTTAAATGTTGTATTTGAATTATACAATATTCGAAATAGAAAAAATATATTTGTATCTATTATGAATAAATGTACTAAATTCCTACCACATGTACTATTGAACTTCTGAATAGTGTTTGTTAAATCGAATGTTACATTCAAAAACCAGAAATAACATTCGATTACCGAATTATAATGTATTTTTGTTCTTAGCAACATTCGATTGTCCAAAATAAATGTCCACAGGACTATTCATTCTACCAAGCGACTTACACTATCAGCACATTTGCCCATCCCTATTTATGTATTACCATTGGACAATTATTCAAAAAAGACCTGTTCCTTAATAACAATATACACATATACATTAGATTATTTACATACATATATCTTCTTTGAATATGAACATGAAAGTTAAATAAAATGTATACTTTTTCAACTCTCACCTCTTAAAAAGCTTTTCTGGATGACAATCTCACATACATGATCCTAATGTGTCAGTTTTCTTGCCTGACTTGTATTTGTATAATTATATAGAATATTCTGGTGCCTTATAAATAAATAAAGGGACGGACATACGATTGGAATACAGAACTGATCTAATACATTCAATTTCTTTCTTATTACACTATTGCTTGCCTATAAATATGTGTTAAACCATGGTAAAGGGGTTAAAACACAGTTAAAGTAAACTCTGGATTGGCAATGAATTATAGGTTCAGAAATAAAAACACAGGACAGTGAGACAATCACAAGCAGCATATGTGCATAGCCGCCAATCACTGCCTTTTTTCAACTCTGAAGTTGAAGAACATTGCCAATCTGGAGGCGACAATAACAATGTGTTGAACCCCTCGTAAAGCTGCAATAAGAAAATACTCCAATACATTAGCATATTTCCTTATTGCACCATTGTACCAGCAATATCCATTTTATTATTAAACCCTATATAGTAAATATTTCAAGATTTTAACTTTACATGAAATATTTATAATACATTTTAAAGAGGGATAAATAATGTAATTTTCAGTTTAAATGCTAAGGATCTGCATACATGTGTTTCGCTTTAAAACGAATGCTGAATATGGCGGCCGCCAGCAGAATTCTGCTCTTTTCGGATTTATTCTTGTGCAGCACACAAAGACATTTGTTTTAAAACACACAACTTCATATCTCTATTTCATACAGTCACACTTTTATTACTGGAAAAGAAAATAGGAATCTAATCCTGCTGTTTCTTAATCCTCTAATTATACCCAGGTTTCTCTGCAGGATACGTGTAGCCAATACAAATATCCCCCAGCCCTACTGGTCTGCTCCTATCCCCTAAAGATAATTTACATTTTCACAATACTCCTCACAAGAAAGAAGGGGATTACCCATTTTCAAATGAGGGTCTCATGTGTCTTTAGATATTATTTAATATTGCAATAATCTGTCTACTAGGTGCATTTTATAGTGAACTTTAACCCCTTAAGTACCGGGCATTTCAGACAAAAACGTTTTTTTTAGCATTTTTTGCCATCACTACATTTAAACAGAAATAGAGCCTTTTTTATATTTACCTATCAAAACTATATATTTTTGTTTTTTAGTAGACAACCGAAAGTATTGATCTAGGCCCATTTTGGTATATTTCATGCCACCATTTCACCGCCAAATGCGATCAAATAAAAAAAAATGTTAACTTTTTCACAAACTTTAGGTTTCTCACTGAAATTATTTATAAACAGCTTGTGCAATCATGGCACAAATGGTTGTAAATGCTTCTCTGGGATCCCCTTTGTTCAGAAATAGCAGACATATATGGCTTTGACATTGCTTTTTGGTAATTAAAAGGCCGCTAAATTCCTATGCTGTCATTAGAACAGATATTTTAGTGGGTCAGGATTAGTATTTTCATTAGTTAATTATTTTTGTCAACTAATAGAATAGGTTTGTAACACGTATAAATTATATATTCTTACCAAATTTCAATTATTTCAGCTTTCTTTCTTTTTTTTTTTAATAGGACCACAAGAGGGCGCCAGCATAATGTATCACACAATAGCAATGGAAATTATTCAGAAACCTTGAAGATACAGTAACAGAAAAAGTGTGCTCATAGTAATTTCCAAGCACTTCCCAACTCTCACTTCACTGTATCTCAGCAGGAATGTCAATGTACCATTTAATTATAGTATCACAATGCATCAAATAAACATATTAAATCAAAATTGTCTCAGCCACCTGCGCTGATTTATCAGGAATCTGTTTACTAAATGACTAGTCATGTTGTGCTATTGTGTGGCCTGTTATTCAGATTAGTTCCTGTAATAATTATATATTATATTGCAGTTATTGTACCATTAATCCCCCTCTAAACAGAGAAACACACATATATACATATTTATATAGGGCCAGATGGCACGCTAACAGTTACGCACAAGCGAAAAAGGGTTTATCGCGCTGTCTGTGTGCATCGGATGTCTTGCTCAAATTACAAGATGAAAGTAAACGCAATCGCTTGATCACAATTAAAGTTAACACGTTTTGGGATAGAACGTGCTCAGAGCTCTGGATAACTGCTTCGCGAAACAAAAAAGTTACACAAAACACATACGGCTAGATTTGGAGTTTTGTCCGTAACGACCCGAAAAACTAACGCCGGCTTTTTTCTGGCCGCACCATAAAAATAACTCTGGTATTGAGAGTCCACAGAATGGCTGCGTTAGGCTCCAAAAAAGGAGCGTAGAGCATTTTTAACGCATCTTCAACTCTCGATACCAGAGTTGCTTACGCAAGCGGCCAGCCTCAAAAACGTGCTCGTGCACGATTCCCCCATAGGAAACAATGGAGCTGTTTGAGCTGAAAAAAAACCAAACACCTGCAAAAAAGCCGCGTTCAGCTCCTAACGCAGCCCCATTGTTTGCTATGCGGTAACCCTTCCTACGTCTGCACTTAACACTCTAACATGTACCCCGAGTCTAAACACCCCTAGCCTTACACTTATTAACCCCTAATCTGCCGCCCCCGCTATTGCTGACCCCTGCATATTATTATTAACCCCTAATCTGCCGCTCTGTAAACCGCCGCTACTTACATTATCCCTATGTACCCCTAATCTGCTGCCCTAACATCGCCGACCCCTATATTATATTTATTAACCCCTAATCTGCCCCCCACAACGTCGCCTCCACCTGCCTACACTTATTAACCCCTAATCTGCCGACCGGACCTGAGCGCTACTATAATAAAGTTATTAACCCCTAATCCGCCTCACTAACCCTATAATAAATAGTATTAACCCCTAATCTGCCCTCCCTAACATCGCCGACACCTAACTTCAATTATTAACCCCTAATCTGCCGACTGGAGCTCACCGCTATTCTAATAAATGTATTAACCCCTAAAGCTAAGTCTAACCCTAACACTAACACCCCCCTAAGTTAAATATAATTTACATCTAACGAAATTAATTAACTCTTATTAAATAAATTATTCCTATTTAAAGATAAATACTTACCTGTAAAATAAATCCTAATATAGCTACAATATAAATTATAATTATATTATAGCTATTTTAGGATTTATATTTATTTTACAGGTAACTTTGTATTTATTTTAACCAGGTACAATAGCTATTAAATAGTTAAGAACTATTTAATAGCTAAAATAGTTAAAATAATTACAAAATTACCTGTAAAATAAATACTAACCTAAGTTACAATTAAACCTAACACTACACTATCAATAAATTAATTAAATAAACTACCTACAATTAACCTAACACTACACTATCAATAAATTAATTAAATACAATTCCTACAAATAAATACAATTAAATAAACTAGCTAAAGTACAAAAAATAAAAAAGAACTAAGTTACAAAAAATAAAAAAATATTTACAAACATAAGAAAAATATTAAAACAATTTTAAACTAATTACACCTACTCTAAGCCCCCTAATAAAACAACAAAGACCCCCAAAATAAAAAATGCCCTACCCTATTCTAAATTACTAAAGTTCAAAGCTCTTTTACCTTACCAACCCTGAACAGGGCCCTTTGTGGGGCATGCCCCAAGAAGTTCAGCTCTTTTGCCTGTAAAAAAAAACATACAATACCCCCCCCCCCCAACATTACAACCCACCACCCACATACCCCTAATCTAACCCAAACCCCCCTTAAATAAACCTAGCACTAAGCCCCTGAAGATCTTCCTACCTTATCTTCACCCTGCCAGGTTCACCGGTCCGTCCTGAAGAGCTCCTCCGATGTCCTGATCCAAGCCCAAGCGGGGGGCTGAAGAGGTCCATGATCCGGCTGAAGTCTTCATCCAAGCGGGAGCTGAAGAGGTCCATGATCCGGCTGAAGTCTTCATCCAAGCGGGAGCTGAAGAGGTCCATGATCCGGATGAAGTCTTCTATCAACGGCATCTTCAATCTTCTTTCTTCCGGATCCATCTTGCAGACCTCCGACGCGGAACATCCTGCTGGCCCGACGGACTAACGACGAATGAAGGCTCCTTTAAGGGACGTCATCCAAGATGGCGTCCCTCGAATTCTGATTGGCTGATAGGATTCTATCAGCCAATCGGAATTAAGGTAGGAAAATTCTGATTGGCTGATGGAATCAGCCAATCAGATTCAAGTTCAATCCGATTGGCTGATTCAATCAGCCAATCAGATTGAGCTCGCATTCTATTGGCTGTTCCGATCAACTTCAGCCGGATCATGGACCTCTTCAGCCCCCCGCTTGGGCTTGGATCAGGACATCGGAGGAGCTCTTCAGGACGGATAGGTGAACCTGGCAGGGTGAAGATAAGGTAGGAAGATCTTCAGGGGCTTAGTGTTAGGTTTATTTAAGGGGGGTTTGGGTTAGATTAGGGGTATGTGGGTGGTGGGTTGTAATGTTGGGGGGGTATTGTATGTTTTTTTTTACAGGCAAAAGAGCTGAACTTCTTGGGGCATGCCCCGCAAAGGGCCCTGTTCAGGGCTGGTAAGGTAAAAGAGCTTTGAACTTTAGTAATTTAGAATAGGGTAGGGCATTTTTTATTTTGGGGGTCTTTGTTGTTTTATTAGAGGGCTTAGAGTAGGTGTAATTAGTTTAAAATTGTTGTAATATTTTTCTTATGTTTGTAAATATTTTATTATTTTTTGTAACTTAGTTCTTTTTTATTTTTTGTACTTTAGCTAGTTTATTTAATTGTATTTATTTGTAGGAATTGTATTTAATTAATTTATTGATAGTGTAGTGTTAGGTTAATTGTAGGTAATTGTAGGTAGTTTATTTAATTAATTTATTGATAGTGTAGTGTTAGGTTTAATTGTAACTTAGGTTAGTATTTATTTTACAGGTAATTTTGTAATTATTTTAACTATTTTAGCTATTAAATAGTTCTTAACTATTTAATAGCTATTGTACCTGGTTAAAATAAATACAAAGTTACCTGTAAAATAAATATAAATCCTAAAATAGCTATAATATAATTATAATTTATATTGTAGCTATATTAGGATTTATTTTACAGGTAAGTATTTATCTTTAAATAGGAATAATTTATTTAATAAGAGTTAATTAATTTCGTTAGATGTAAATTATATTTAACTTAGGGGGGTGTTAGTGTTAGGGTTAGACTTAGCTTTAGGGGTTAATACATTTATTAGAATAGCGGTGAGCTCCGGTCGGCAGATTAGGGGTTAATACGTGTAGGCAGGTGGAGGCGACGTTGTGGGGGGCAGATTAGGGGTTAATAAATATAATATAGGGGTCGGCGGTGTTAGGGGCAGCAGATTAGGGGTATATAAGGATAACGTAGGTGGCGGCGCTTTGCGGTCGGCAGATTAGGGGTTAATTATTGTAGGTAGCTGGCTGCGACGTTGTGGGGGGCAGATTAGGGGTTAATAAATATAGGGGTCGGCGGTGTTAGGGGCAGCAGATTAGGGGTACATAAGGATAATGTAGCTGGCGGCGCTTTGCGGTCGGCAGATTAGGGGTTAATAAGTGTAGGTAGCTGGCTGCGACGTTGTGGGGAGCAGATTAGGGGTTAATAAATATAATATAGGGGTTGGCGGTGTTAGGGGCAGCAGATTAGGGGTACATAAGGATAACGTAGGTGGCGGTGGGCAGATTAGGGGTTAAAAAAAATTATTTGAGTGTCGGCGATGTGGGGGGACCTCGGTTTAGGGGTACATAGGTAGTTTATGGGTGTTAGTGTATTTTAGAGTACAGTAGTTAAGAGCTTTATAAACCGGCGTTAGCCCAGAAAGCTCTTAACTACTGACTTTTTTCCTGCGGCTGGAGTTTTGTCGTTAGATGTCTAACGCTCACTTCAGAAACGACTCTAAATACCAGAGTTAGAAAGATCCCATTGAAAAGATAGGATACGCAATTGACGTAAGGGGATCTGCGGTATGGAAAAGTCGCGGATGAAAAGTGAGCGTTAGACCCTATTTTGAGTGACTCCAAATACCGGCGGTAGCCTAAAACCAGCGTTAGGAGCCTCTAACGCTGGTTTTCACGGCTAACGCCAAACTCCAAATCTAGGTCATAAAAAATACATTGAAAAGTACAGTTACACTCATAAAAACAGTATCTAATAAAAAAATTATTTTAAAAAATATTACACAAAAAAGTTAGAAGGGCTTAAAGATATGAGGTCTCAGGTGAAAAAAAAGGCAGGTAAAGGGCTTTAACATACATATACATGTGTAAATATTTATATATATGTGTTTATATGTGTGTACATATGTATTTATGTGTGAATATATGTATTTATGTGTGTATATATGTATTTATGTGTGTATATATGTATTTATGTGTGTACATATGTATTTATGTGTGTATATATGTATTTATGTGTGTACATATGTATTTATGTGTGTATATATGTATTTATGTGTGTATATGTGTATTTAAGTGTGTATATATGTATTTATGTGTGTATATATGTATTTACAGACATATAAACATATATATATATATACATATATATATATATATATATATATATATATATATAGCAATATCCGTTCAACCCCTCAAGGTAGAAAAACGCTTCACTCTCCGGTCTCTTTCAAAATCCTTTATTAAGTATCCAGCATCATATGACAAAATTCCCAAACGTTTCGATACCAATTGGTATCTTTTTCAATGGGTAATCAGAACATATCTATCCCAAAAGAAGATTCCTGGGATAGATATGTTCTGATTACCCATTGAAAAAGATACCAATTGGTATCGAAACGTTTGGGAATTTTGTCATATGATGCTGGATACTTAATAAAGGATTTTGAAAGAGACCGGAGAGTGAAGCGTTTTTCTACCTTGAGGGGTTGAACGGATATTGCTATATGTTTTCAGCGCAGCACCCCGGCGGATGTCTTATGTCACAGTGAGTGCACCTGTCTGGATATTTGTATATATATATATATATATATATATATATATATATATATATATATATATATATATATATATATACACACACACACAGTATATATGTGTGTGTGTGTGTGTGTGTGTGTGTGTGCATTGGAGCCCTTTGCAGTTAAAGGGACAGTCTACTCCAGAATTTTTATCGTTTAAAAATATAGATAATCCCTTTATTACCCATACCCCAGTTTTGCATAACCAACACTGTTATATTAATACACTTTTTACCTCTGTGATTACCTTGTTTCTAAGGGGCTGATTTATCTAAAGACCGCTGCTCCATAACTTGTCCGCCTGCTCTGAGGTCGCGTACAGAAATCAACCCGATCAAATACGATCGAGTTGATTGACACCCCCTGCTAGCGGATCTGCAGAGGCCGGCATTGAACCAGCAGTTCACAAGAACTGCTGGTGCAATGATAAATGCCGACAGCGTATGATCGATGTGAGGTGGACATGATACACTACATCGTATCATGTTCGCTCGCACATGAATAAATATGCCCCTAAGCCTCTACAGACTGGCCACTTGTCTCAGATCTTTTAACAGACTTGCATTTTAGTCAATCAGTGCTGACTCTTAAAGGGACAGCCTAGTCAAAATTAAACTTTCATGATAATTCAGATAGGGCACGCAATTTTAAATAGCTTTCCTATTTACTTTTATCATCAAATTTGCTTTGCTCTCTTGGTATTCTTTGTTGAAAGCTAAACCTAGGTAGGCTCATATGCTAATTTCTAAGCAATTGAACTGCCTCTTATCTCAGTGCATTTTGACAGTAAGACACTGTTAGTTCATGTGTGTCATATAGATAACATTGTGCTCACTCCCGTGGAGTTAATTAAGATCTAGCACTGATTCACTAAAATGCATGTCTATCAAAAGAACTGAGATAAGGAGGCAGTCTGCAGAGGCTTAGAAACAAGGTAATCACAAAGGTGAAATATAACTGTGTTGGTTATGCAAAACTGGGGAATGTGTAATGAAGGGCTTAAGTATCTTTTTAAACAATAACAATTTTGGAGTAGACTGCCCCTCTAAATAATTCCATCCAGTGAGCACAATGTTATCTATATGGCACACATGACCTAGCACTGTCTAACTGCCAAAAACTGTCAAATTGCACTGAGATAAGAGGCGGTTTTTAACAGTTTAGAAATCAGTTTGAGCCTACTTAGGTTTAGCTTTCAGCAAAGACTACCAAGAGAGGGAAAGCAAATTTAATGATAAAAGTAAATTGGAAAGTTGTTTAAAAATGCATGCCCTATCTGAATCAGGGAAGATTATTTGTAATAGACTGTCCCTTTAAGTAGATGAAAACATGAAAAAACATATTTATGCAGTATTTATTTTTAATATAGTGTTATACTGTGTATTTACTGTAAATATTCCACATTCCGATGTTCTGCACATAGAATATCTTATAATAATTTATAAATAAATATTCCTATATCTATATATATATATCCTCCATGTGTATCCGCACTCACAATGTCTTTTAGTCGCCAACCAGGGTGCCAAGTCAGTAATATTCACAGTCAATTCCAACATAGGACTGCACTCACTGGATTTTAAGACAAAATACTTTTTTATTGTGGTAACGTTTCGGAGTCCACAGACCCCTTCCTCAGACCTTCCTTTGTCCTGTGGACTCCAAAACGTTACCACAATAAAAAAGTATTTTTTCGTAAAATCCAGTGAGTGCAGTCCTATGTTGGAATTGACTATATATATATATATATATATATATATATATATATATATATATATATATATATATATATATATATATATATATATATATATAGGTATATATATTGTACCAAAATACCATCAAATATATGAAGAAATATTTATTTATGAATAAATAGAACATATTCTGCTATGTGAAGAATATTGGAATGTGAAACATTAATATTTTCATATTGGTTTAGCACACTTGAGAAGATGCAATCTGGTTTGCGTGCGAATAGGGTGTTAGATTTTTTCCACTTTTTTTACTCAATTGACTTCTATGGGGGAATACATTAACACAGTATTCTAACTTTAGCTTTTTGCACGCATTAGGTTAGCGCATGAGCGAAAACTTGTTACTTTTAAGTTGTAATTTATGCGCTACTTGACGTGCGTAGAAAGTTTACTTCTAGCGGAATAAGCACACTTGCAGGAGCGCTCTACTTGTAATCTGGCCCATAATGGGGTCCATTCCATTGATCAAAAGAATTATACAAACTGCTTCACAGTTAGTTAGTTTTTTTTGTGGGGTTTTCAGATTTGAAGCCATTACTATTCGTTTGAAAACTCTGGGCTAGATTACAAGGTTGAAAGTAAACGCGATCATGAGAGCTCAATCACATTTCAAGCTCATTGGGTTTGTACAGCTGAAACCCTTGGGTAAAGGGTAGTGCTCTTGCGTAAAAGTTGCACTAAACACAATATGAATATATTTCAAATCCCAGTTACACTCAAATACTATCTAATAAAAATTATTCATATAAATATTAAAACAAAAATAAGCTGTAAGGGTTAAAAGGTATATAGTATATGACAATGTGCTTGACTGTAAAGGGCTATATTGTATATATACATATTATACATGTCTAAATATATGTATGTATTGTGTGTGTGTGTGTATGTGTAAATATTTATTTTTACATTTATGTGTTTTACTGTATATTTACTGTATATATTTCACATTCCAATGTTCTTAACATACAGGATAATGTAATTGCTATTGTAAATACATATTTCTATATATATCTGTATATACCTACACCTATATATCTATTCCTATAGATATATAAGTAACTAGATATCTATGTCACATTATCAGATATATAGAAATTTATAGTTAATAATAAAAATTACGTTTTTTTTTTATCTGTGGAGAACATAGGAGTGTAAAATATGCGTATCACTCTTTACATTTTGTAATTTAGGTCTAACACGGTATTGGGTTAGTCCACATGAATAATTGCTAACCTCAATGCGCGCTATTGAAATATTAAACATAAGATATAAAAAAAATATATATAATTTTTTTTTTATAGATGTCCTAAAATATTCTAAATAATCAGGATAAAATTACTTCTAGCGAAGTCTACGCTCGAGCAAAGCACAAAAAAGTGCGGCACTTGTAATCCAGGCCTGGATTTTTGGGCTTTCCTATTTCAACAGTTTTGACATCTTGGGGCAGATTTATCAAGATCCGTATGGAGCTTGATGCCCCTTGTTTCGCCGGAAACCGAAGTTATGAAGCAGTGCTCTAAAGACCGCTGCTCCATAACTTGTCCGCCTGCTCTGAGGCAGCGGACAGAAATCAACCCGATCGAATACGATCGGGTTGATTGACACCCCCTGCTAGCGGCCGATTGGACACGAATCTGCAGGGGGCGGCATTGCACAAGCAGTTCACAAGAACTATACAGCGTATGCTGTCGGCATTTATCGATGTGCGGCGGACATGATACGCTACATCGTATGATGTCCGCTCACACATTGATAAATATGCCCACTTGACTCATTTTGGCATCTTTCAGAAGTTATGCCTTGGTTTGTTGAGCATATATTCTTCAATGTTTTTATTTTCATATTTTTTTGCAAATGTACATATTATTATTATTTATTATTATCGGTTATTTGTAGAGCGCCAACAGATTCCGCAGCGCTACATATATTAACATATTAACAACGTCTATTCTATTCATACAACATTTGTACAACTCTATTTCTTATAAACACATTTTTTTTACTCTTCTTCTTTCAATGATGTACAGGGAGTGCAGAATTATTAGGCAAATGAGTATTTTGACCACATCATCCTCTTTATGCATGTTGTCTTACTCCAAGCTGTATAGGCTCGAAAGCCTACTACCAATTAAGCATATTAGGTGATGTGCATCTCTGTAATGAGAAGGGGTGTGGTCTAATGACATCAACACCCTATATCAGGTGTGCATAATTATTAGGCAACTTCCTTTCCTTTGGCAAAATGGATCAAAAGAAGGACTTGACAGGCTCAGAAAAGTCAAAAATAGTGAGATATCTTGCAGAGGGATGCAGCACTCTTAAAATTGCAAAGCTTCTGAAGCGTGATCATCGAACAATCAAGCGTTTCATTCAAAATAGTCAACAGGGTCGCAAGAAGCGTGTGGAAAAACCAAGGCGCAAAATAACTGCCCATGAACTGAGAAAAGTCAAGCGTGCAGCTGCCAAGATGCCACTTGCCACCAGTTTGGCCATATTTCAGAGCTGCAACATCACTGGAGTGCCCAAAAGCACAAGGTGTGCAATACTCAGAGACATGGCCAAGGTAAGAAAGGCTGAAAGACGACCACCACTGAACAAGACACACAAGCTGAAACGTCAAGACTGGGCCAAGAAATATCTGATGAAATGAGAGTGAGTCTTGATGGGCCAGATGGATGGGCCCGTGGCTGGATTGGTAAAGGGCAGAGAGCTCCAGTCCGACTCAGACGCCAGAAAGGTGGAGGTGGAGTACTGGTTTGGGCTGGTATCATCAAAGATGAGCTTGTGGGGCCTTTTCGGGTTGAGGATGGAGTCAAGCTCAACTCCCAGTCCTACTGCCAGTTTCTGGAAGACACCTTCTTCAAGCAGTGGTACAGGAAGAAGTTTGCATCCTTCAAGAAAAACATGATTTTCATGCAGGACAATGCTCCATCACATGCGTCCAAGTACTCCACAGCGTGGCTGGCAAGAAAGGGTATAAAAGAAGAAAATCTAATGACATGGCCTCCTTTTTCACCTGATCTGAACCCCATTGAGAACCTGTGGTCCATCATCAAATGTGAGATTTACAAGGAGGGAAAACAGTACACCTATCTGAACAGTGTCTGGGAGGCTGTGGTTGCTGCTGCACGCAATGTTGATGGTGAACAGATCAAAACACTGACAGAATCCATGGATGGCAGGCTTTTGAGTGTCCTTGCAAAGAAAGGTGGCTATATTGGTCACTGATTTGTTTTTGTTTTGTTTTTGAATGTCAGAAATGTATATTTGTGAATGTTGAGATGTTATATTGGTTTCACTGGTAAAAATAAATAATTGAAATGGGTATATATTTGTTTTTTGTTAAGTTGCCTAATAATTATGCACAGTAATAGTCACCTGCACACACAGATATCCCCCTAAAATAGCTATAACTAAAAACAAACTAAAAACTACTTCCAAAACTATTCAGCTTTGATATTAATGAGTTTTTTGGGTTCATTGAGAACATGGTTGTTGTTCAATAATAAAATTAATCCTCAAAAATACAACTTGCCTAATAATTCTGCACTCCCTGTATTTGTGTATACTCAATTAATGTTTAAGCAAACCCTTCTTGATTTCTAATTAGACAATAATGCTCATATAACTACAGTAACTAGAAAAACATGAAATCTATAAGTTTTAATGTTGTTTAGAAAAAACATTTGTTTGTTATATTTTTATACGTCTCTGATGCTCTGGACTTTCCTTAATCTTAATATTGTAATTTATAAAAAAGAAAATATTTTCTTATTTTTATGGATACTGCTTGTAAAAATTTCTTATATTAATCTTTTTGAAAATGTTTGTAAAATGTTCTAAAACTTTATTAAACATCAGTTAAAAAATCATGAAAGCATTTTATTTGATCATAATAATATTTTCATTTTCTCAAACTCAGGATATGATGTATGCAGTGGTTGGCTAATGTCTATAATTTGTTACAGGTCAGATCAGGGGCTGTGTGTTGTTTCTTGGGTAAATGGTTTCCACTTTCTTGAGTGATGAAGACCAGATTCTGCCCCTCTGGCTTAAAGGGACACTGAACCCAATTTTTTTCTTTTGTGATTCAGATTGAGCAGCAATTTTAAGCAACTTTCTAATTTACTCCTATTATCGAATTTTCTTCATTCTCTTGGTATGTTTATTTGAAAAGCAAAAATGTAAGTTTAGATGCCGGCCCATTTTTGGTGAACAACCTGGGTTGTCCTTGCTGATTGGACAGCACCAATAAACAAGTGTTGTCCATGGTTCTGAACCAACAATTTGTTGGCTCCTTAGCATAGATGCCTTCTTTTTCAAATAAAGATAGCAAGAGAACAAATAAAAATTGATAATAGAAGTAACTTAGGAAGTTGCTTAAAATTGAATCTGAATCATGAAAGAAAAAATTGGGTTCAGTGTCCCTTTAAAGGTGCCTATTTTTTTTTCTGATTTCTTTTAAGAAATGTCTAATAATGTGTGTTAACTCTGTGTTGCCCGTCTGCATTAGATCAGTATATGGCATTAAGTTGTCATGATTATCTTGCTGAGACTAGATGTGTCTGCTTGCGTCACAGTTGTCAAGGTTGTCTTTTCGTGTGTATTGCTGAACTTAGCATAGGTGAAATGTTGGATCCCTTACTGAGGCCAACAATTTCAGACATGTAGTTACTATTACACTGTTCATCTTTCAGCTGCTCTCTTTAACAGCTGAGTCAGAGATAAAATCAGCCCACATACAGATGAAATACGAGAACACATGCTCCTTAAAGAAGACATTTTTTAAATTAAATTTTAAGTTTTGAAAAACAAGCATATTAAATAATAAAATTAGAATAATTTATTTACTATCAAGTTAAAAATAACTACAGGTACATAATCCCAAAGCCGGAATTACAAAATCCAAACTTATTCTAAAATTCAACTTTTTAGTTATTATTTGCCTGTGTCTTTAGTTTGGTTTTTGTGTTCTAAAACAGAAATAGTCTATATTTATTTAAAACAACAAATATTGCCTTTACATTACTAAACAATCTCTCTGATGTCTGCTCTTTCTGCTTTTCACTGGGTGTACCAGCCTAACCTCATCAACAGTGCCTAACTGGGAGCTTCTAAGTAAATTTTTAAAAGGTTTTAAACTGGATTTTTAGATCAGTATCTTTGCATATTCTTTTTCATAGTAGTATCTATTACATGTTGTTATATGAAAATTGGTGTACACTGTCCCTTTAATTTAACTGTGTTGGTTATGCAAAACTGGGGAATGGGTAATCAAATTCTGGGGTAGGCTGTCTCTTTAAGTGTTGCATTCAATCTCAATCCAAAATATCACTATAAAATGTAGTGCTTTTTGAGACCTGAAGTAAACCATTAAAGAGATAGTATACACCAATTTCCATATAACTGCAGACACTACTATAAAAAATAATATGCACAGATACTGATCTAAAAATCCAGTATAAATAGGGTGACCATATTGCCGCTTTAAAAAGGGACACATATGAAAAATACACGTCAGGGTTCTTATACAAAACATTTCTTTAAACAGCCCTGACATATGTATTTTTCATATGTCTCCCTTTTTAAAGCGGCATTATGGTCAGCCTAAGTATAAAACTGTTTAAACACTTACTTAGAAGCTCCCAGTTCATCACTATTAAAAAGGTAGCTGGAATACCCACTATAAGTGAGAAATAGCAGACCCCCCCCCCCCTTCCTCGGCATTAGAAAAGACTATTTACACAAACAGAAGCAAACTGGAGTAGGTATACATCAGTATTCTCCTAAAACTTTGGGGCTTGGTTAGGAGCGCAATGCTATTTAAAAATAAGCAAAACTATACATTTAAAAAAAAAAAAAGCTGTATAGGCTATATAAATGGATCATCTACAAAACATTTATGCAAAGAAATCTAGTGTATAATGTCCCTTTAAGCTCTTTATAGCAGGGCCCTCCTCTTCCTGTACTAGTTTTTTTAGTCTGTTATATTTTTGTATCTTATGACAAATCTTTGTGATTTGTATACCCCAATCTCAGCGCTATGGAATATTGCAATGCTATACAAATAAATTATATAATAATAATAATAATAATAATATTAATAATAATAACAATAATGTATGGCCTGTTATGGAAATAACCATTTGTAGTTATATTTAGACACTTCAATCTGTTGCATAATGGAGAAGTGGAGTCCCTTAGATTTATAGTCATTGATAAGGGGATAACGAATGGTCGTGGAGATGATAATGATAGAGGTTTGCTCCAAAAAGAGGTAAAATGGATTTATAGGTTAGGGACCAGAATCCCTGTAGGTCTAAATGATAAATTGGAGTTTGCCAGTTTCCTGTAATGTGTTACTATGCAAGAAACCATTATTATGCACAATTTTATATATTAAGTTGTGGTGGGTACACCAATAGATTATCCGATGGGGTGAGTGCCATATAAATAAAGTGAAGGTAGTTAACAAACAAGAGATAGAAAGTCACCGGACACTAGGAATTATGTGTTGTAATGTGTGAATAAATGATCAGATATCTCAAGTCTATTTAGAGAGGGCAGTGATTTAAATGCATATGTTTGTATGTACTGACATGTTCCTTTAAGAAAGTGCAAGGAGGTGAGGTAGTAATTACCTACATTGAACACCGCCAGGTGCTATAAAAGGAGGAGGTCCAGAGAGGACTAACATGCCCTGACGAGCCCCTGTAACACATACTTACTGTGGGGGTGAAACGTGCTTTGGCACTTGTATGTTTGACGCCTATGTGTCTTTATACCTTGGAGTAAGTCGACTAGCTCCTAGGTTTTCCTAAATGGGAACTATTGTTACATGACTGACCGGCGTTTTATTCTTGACGGCTTGCCATTGGGCCTGTATTTCCAGCAAGACGTTGCTGTGTGGAGCTATACATTTGAAGCTATAAGACTGTCTCTATACTCGATCTGGTGGAGATTTGCAGCAGAGTGAGCAGCAGGAAATTTGTCAAAGAGGAACGGTACATCTGTGGTAAGACTCGTTACACACTATCAGTGTTTGGATGTATAATCTTTTTTACATGGTACATCTGTGGTAAGATCGGATACACTGGATCTAATATGGATATCTTTGTTACTTCAGCGTCAATGTTTGCTGGCTAATTAGGAACGGACTTGAATGTCTTTAGCCAATCAAAAAAAATGTGGCTCCCAACATCGCCGACACCTACACATTTTATTGTGAATATTACATAACACAATTGATTTTTGAATACTTCAATAGATTAAGTTGTTCCTGTCGTTTTTCAATATTTACATCATGATTTCTAAATATTGAGTATGAATGTTTATACGTTAGTCGCTACCTCACTTATTTGGGAGATCCCCTCCTCACTTTGCTTACCCTCTGTGACTGATGGAACATTGCCTGTCGGTGAAATCTGCATGTGGATAAGTATTCATCTGAGCCGGGTTACCGGATATAATGCTGGATACGTTCTGCTTTATCTGAACGTGCAGCACCTGGGGCATATTGTTTGGAACGTATAAATGCCATATGTGTGTTTCATCTTTGCTATACACACATTGAGGGTTACTAACTGTGATGGTCTCTAAAGATATGTCAGTGTGACTGAAGAATTTCTAACTGCTTATGGATTTATTTTGCTTGGCTTGATGCAGACTTTTTCATTGCTTTGTGCACTACGCTTTTCTGCATTAATCTGGAACATTGTTTGAGCATTGACTGCTTTGCTGAGCTACACTTATGCATTAATGCTTTCTTGCCTTGCTTGACTCTTCAGTTCCAAGCAACCTTTGGACATTTATTCCATTAGTGGTGCACCACTTTAGTGATCTATCTGGCCATATCTTTTTTACGCAACTATTTAGGGGGACCCCTTACTTGTATGTGTGTGTGTGTGTTTTTTAAGCTTATATATATTAATATTAATAAATGTATTTCAATATTTTTTGCACAAATTGAACGTATCTGTTCTTCTTTTTTCTAACATAATTTACTCTTATATGTGCTGCATTTCCTAGACTTTTAGACTGCACTTATTTGTGCGATCTACTCTCTCTTTTTATGCTTATATAGAAACAATATAAACAAAGCCCTATGTAAGCCATTTGCAGGTTTGATCTCAGCAGGAAAAGGCCAAGTTAGGGACAGATTACGAGTGAAGCGCTAACAGTTATGAGCAAGCAACAATGGGTTTATTGCGGGTGTTTGTGCGCATCAGGTTTACCGCTCGTATTACAAATTGAAAGTAAATGCAATCTCTTGAGCACAATTGAAGTAAACAATCAATTAGGACAAAATCAATATAATTGAGAAAGATGTATTTATATAGAAGTGTAGTGCGTACTCCTACTATACTTAGAAAAAAAGGAAGAATGCTTGGATATGATATACACTTATTACCTAAATAAGTATGATAACATACGAGGAAATAAAAACAATATTTATTGTAACTTTCATCAAGATTCCATCAGAGGGACATATAGCAGAAAAATGTGCACAATAAAAATAACAATATATTTCTATAGAATATATTAACCATAAAATATATTAATATAGAATATATTGTACCGGTAACAATATAAATTGCTAAATAAGGATATCCTTTATATCTTATTCTAAATATATTCTATACTCAGAAGTTAACTTCTAAACATATATCTAATACTCTGAAATAAACATCTAAAAAATGGATACAAATATATTAAAAACAAATTGCAAAGTCTTTTTTTATTAAAGCACAGATTTGTTTTTAATATATTTTTATCCATTTTTTAGATGTTTATTTCAGAGTATTAGATATATGTTTAGAAGTTAACTTCTGAGTATAGAATATATTTATAATGAGATATAAAGGATATCCTTATTTAACAACTTATATTGTAACCGGTACAATATATTCTATATTAATATATTTTATGGTTAATATATTCTATAGAAATATATTGTTATTTTTATTGTGCAGATTTTTCTGCTGTATGTCCCTCTGATGGTATTGAATCTTGATGAAAGTTACAATAAATATTGTTTTTTTTAATATTGCCCTCTTTCTATTTTACTGTCTTCTATTTAACTTAATATATATTATTTAATCCACATATAGGAACAGTTATTTCCTCGTATTTTATCATACTTATTTAGGTAATAAGTGTATATCATATCCAAGCATTCTTCCTTTTTTTCTAAGTATAGTAGGAGTACGCACTACACTTCTATATATATATATCTTTCTCAATTATATTGATTTTGTCCAGCAGCTTTTTAGCGCATCTCCTATACATACTATTTCTGATTTTTCACTTTGAGAGGTTAGGATATCGCCTCCCTAATAAGGAGATAGCTAGACTGGACCTAAAGTATAGTTATACTCATAATAACACTATCTGATAAAAAAATATTACAAAAAATATTGCACAAAAAAAGTTATAAGTGCTCACAGATACAAGGTCTCAGGTGTTAGAAGCAAAAACAGACAAAGAGCTTTAAATAAAAATAATAATAATAATAATAAGGAATCTATTTGTATCCTTTGAAACGCGTCAGGGTCTTACTACTCTCTTAATTAAACTATTTTAATTTATTGGGTAACCGTTACTTTTGTGCCTTTCCTGCATCACGCTGTACTACACTCAGACTTGGTCTCTGAACTTCTTGTACACTCTCCACCGTACTCAATTTGAATTGAGTGACTGATTTTATGCTCTAAACATACCTCACACAGTTTGAGGTTATTTCACGTGAGTTGACACACTGGGGCCTATTTAAGAAAGGTCTTGCGGACCTGATCCGACAGTGCGCATCAGGTCCGCAAGACCTCGCTGAATGCGGAGAGCAATACGCTCTCCGCATATAACATTGCACCAGCAGCTCACAAGAGCTACTGGTGCAACGCCGCCCCCTGCTGACTCGCGGCCAATCGGCTGCCAGCAGGGAGGTGTCAATCAACCCGATTGTATTCGATCGGGTTGAATTGCAGTGATTTCTGTCCGCCTCATCAGAGCAGGCGGACAGGGTTATGGAGCAGCGGTCTTTAGGCCGCTGCTCCATAACTTGTGTTTCTGGCGAGTCTGTATGTTCTGTTTGTAATTATATATTTAAAACGTTATTACACTATATACGATTCTTCTCTTTTATATGGGCTTACTTTCCTGTGAGGAGCCAAACAGAAGCTATTCTATCAGTCTGTACCTACATACTCCAAGAGGTGGATGCCACATTTGAACAACTTTGGAGGAAAGAACTGGATGTGAGCTATTCTGTTACTACATACTTCAAAAGGTGGATGAAACTATAAAAGACATTCATCAGTATATCAGACACACCTGTACCGGAACCCTATTACCTCTTGCAGTGCAGCAACTTACCTCATCAGATTGAGGTATATTCTGGTAAGGGGATATACATTATCAGAAAGCCATTAGTGGACTTATATTATTACCTATTTTACATTGTATGTGCTTTGCAGTTTTTTCATTGTTTTATGTATTTTATGTATGGTTTGTCTTAGAATAGAATTCTTCTAGCGCTGTTTTCAGTTGTGTACATATATATATATATACACATACATGTCTAAAGGTGGATATGTATATATATATATATATATATATATATACACATAGATACATGTATAAAGGTGGATATGTATGTATATATATATATATATATATATATATATATATATACAAAACACGGAAGGGAACTTCACTCTCATACCGGACCGGGTACACATCCCATGACCTTGCAACATGCTCAGCCCTGGGTGCCACTGGCACTCACAGGAAGCTGTGCTGTCCCCAGAGCCACAAGCAGTTAACCCCAGACAGGTCTGGGTGCAAGAACCATAGGGAAAATTACAAAACAAATTAATACAACACACAGAGAAAACCCAGCACTCACTTACAAGCTCTCAGCTAAGATTTAAAAGCAAAAATGGAAAGGTTAGTCACCGCATCTGGCCAAATGGCACAAGCTCAGGTACCACGTCAAGGTCCTCTCCAATACCTGAGACCCTAAAACAGCCACACAATTTCCATTTTTGCTTTTAAATCTTAGCTGAGAGCTTGTAAGTGAGTGCTGGGTTTTCTCTGTGTGTTGTATTAATTTGTTTTGTAATTTTCCCTATGGTTCTTGCACCCAGACCTGTCTGGGGTTAACTGCTTGTGGCTCTGGGGACAGCACAGCTTCCTGTGAGTGCCAGTGGCACCCAGGGCTGAGCATGTTGCAGGGTCATGGGATGTGTACCCGGTCCGGTATGAGAGTGCAGTTCCCTTCCGTGTTTTGTATATGTCTAGGGTGGTTACATATTCCTGTGCACCCTTCCCTTGTTTTCAGTTTGTTTGGATTTGAAAGCTTGCATTGTGTGGCTGTTTTAGGGTCTCAGGTATTGGAGAGGACCTTGACGTGGTACCTGAGCTTGTCCCATTTGGCCAGATGCGGTGACTTACCTTTTCATTTTTGCTTTTAAATCTTAGCTGAGAGCTTGTAAGTGAGTGCTGGGTTTTCTCTGTGTGTTGTATTAATTTGTTTTGTAATTTTCCCTATGGTTCTTGCACCCAGACCTGTCTGGGGTTAACTGCTTGTGGCTCTGGGGACAGCACAGCTTCCTGTGAGTGCCAGTGGCACCCAGGGCTGAGCATGTTGCAGGGTCATGGGATGTGTACCCGGTCCGGTATGAGAGTGCAGTTCCCTTCCGTGTTTTGTATATGTCTAGGGTGGTTACATATTCCTGTGCACCCTTCCCTTGTTTTCAGTTTGTTTGGATTTGAAAGCTTGCATTGTGTGGCTGTTTTAGGGTCTCAGGTATTGGAGAGGACCTTGATGTGGTACCTGAGCTTGTCCCATTTGGCCAGATGCGGTGACTAACCTTTCCATTTTTGCTTTTAAATCTTAGCTGAGAGCTTGTAAGTGAGTGCTGGGTTTTCTCTGTGTGTTGTATTAATTTGTTTTGTAATTTTCCCTATGGTTCTTGCACCCACACCTGTCTGGGGTTAACTGCTTGTGGCTCTGGGGACAGCACAGCTTCCTGTGAGTGCCAGTGGCACCCAGGGCTGAGCATGTTGCAGGGTCATGGGATGTGTACCCGGTCCGGTATGAGAGTGCAGTTCCCTTCCGTGTTTTGTATATGTCTAGGGTGGTTACATATTCCTGTGCACCCTTCCCTTGTTTTCAGTTTGTTTGGATTTGAAAGCTTGCATTGTGTGGCTGTTTTAGGGTCTCAGGTATTGGAGAGGACCTTGACGTGGTACCTGAGCTTGTCCCATTTGGCCAGATGCGGTGACTAACCTTTCCATTTTTGCTTTTAAATCTTAGCTGAGAGCTTGTAAGTGAGTGCTGGGTTTTCTCTGTGTGTTATATATATATATATATATATATATATATATATATATATATATATATATATATATATATATATACTGTATATATATATATATGTGTGTGTGTGTGTGTACAGATGTATTTAGGTATTTATATGTGTATGTGTATATATGTATTTACAGACATATATACACATATAAACACATAAATACATATGAACACACGTCATATAGACATATATAGAAGTGCATTGGAGTCCTTTGCAGTTAAGTAGATGAAAATTGTAAAACATATTTGTGCATTATTCATTCTTTAAATAGATATTCCCATATATATCTGTATATATGTATACCTTTTTTTTTTTTTTTTTTATATATTTATTTTGAATCCAGAACAGTGTACAATCAAATAAATCAAACCTTTTATGCCTCGCAGGGCAAGATAAAGCACTTTGTAAAGCAAAAAAACATAACAGAATACAGAATATATATACTTTATCATAGTTGATTAATCATATCAATGAGGGCAATATTTGTACACTTGAGCTGGGTTTTTTTTCTATTTTCCTTACATCAAAAGACAGAAAACAACAAAAACAAAAACACAAAACAAGGACAAAAAAAAAAAAAAAAAAAAAAAAAAAAAAAAAAAAAAAAAAACAACAAAAACCCCCTAACAACCTCCGAGCCCGCAAGGCTCCCTCTTAGGGAAGATAGGTCATAAAGGAAGATAGGTCATAAAGGGAGATAGGTCATGACTTTATGGTATATCTCTGAAGTTCCTAATCCATGAACCTGGGAATACTTGAAGCAGGACTAACTCAGCGAAACTAATGGAAGATACAAATGGAGACAAGATCAATTGTTGGATTTGCAATGAATAAGTTTTAATGATTGGTGCCCAATCTGTCAAAAATATCTTAATTTTTTTCTCTGTGGTTTGAGATAGATGAAAAGATTCGTAAATAATTTGAGATTGGATCCCTTTAAGAATTATCCCTAAACTAGGGGGCTTCTTAGCAATCCAGGACTTAAAGATGTTATATCTAACAATTAGTATAATGATATTCAAAATCCGACTTTTGGAATCTGTTATGGGATCCCTTATCAGACATATAACCTCTTGCAGAGATAGCGAATAATCCCCATTATAGAGCCTATTAAACCAGTACTGGACTTTCTGCCATACTTGTTTTATTTTAGGGCATCTCCATATCATATGAACAATATCTGCGACACTATAAAAGCATCGCGGGCAATCCGCCTTCTTGAGAGGGTAGAATTTCGCTAGCCTGGCTGGGGGTAGATAAAATTTATTGATTAATTTGATGTGAGATTCTTTCCAGTTTACCGCTATAGGGTACTTAGCTACCAATTTGCAACTACCTATAATCATCTCTTGATCAATTGTGGGGATAGAATTAATCCATGAATTAACCCGTTTATCACTCAGCAGAGTGCCCTGTCTAGCAAGCATTATGTCATAAATTAATGAGATTGAAGTATCACCAGCTATAAATTTTTGAATAAAGATTTTGACCTCGGACCACTCAACCCTAATTGAAGAATACCAACTTTGAGAGGTGATATAATGGCGGACCTGAAAATAGGCAAATCGGTTCCCTCTACCTAATGAATAATTTGAAAAAATAGTTTCCCATGGGAGAATCTGACTTTGATCGTCCAATAACTGGACAATATCCTTCAATCCTCTATCCTGCCATTCCAGAAATACTTTTTGGTCTGTTCCTGGCAAAAAGCACGGGTTAGCTCTTATAGGTAAGAATTCAGAAAAAAAGGGATTCAGTGCCAATATGGCACAAAACTTCTGCCATGCACTTATCGGGTTTTTAAAAGATTGTAATAAAGAGACTTCTCGTGGCAGTTCTTTTAGTGGACAATGTAAAAGAGCCTTCAAAGACCAAGGGTGGATCAATCTAGATTCCGGTTCAAATGCAGTAACCCTATTTGTTTGAGCTAACCAATCTATGGCTATTTTAGCCAGGGTTGCAATATTATAATATCTGATGTTCGGGAAGGCTAACCCTGCATTATCAAATTTTTGAGACAGTTTTTCCAATGATATACGTGGTTTTTTGGCTTTCCAAATAAATTTGGAAAGCCACGAATTCAATCTATTTAAGTCTTTATTTGTAAGGATTAATGGTAGATTTTGCAAAGGATATAGAATCCGCGGAAAAATTATTGTTTTGATCAAGTTAATAGAAGCAGAAATAGATAAAGGGAGAGCCCTCCATAACTCAAGATCTTCTTTGATCTTCCGGAGAAGTGGATCAATATTGGCGGAGTACCAGTATTTAGGATTTTTATGAATCTCCAAACCCAAGTATTTTATAGCAGACACTGTGCGAAACATTGAATTAGTTTGTCGATTCGCCTCCTTGCCTAGCCACATGAACTCACTTTTATCCAAATTAGACTTATATCCCGCGAAGGAGCTGAACTCCTCCAGTATGTTTACAACCTTGGGAATTGTGTCTCTGGTGTTCTGTAGACATATTAAAATGTCGTCCGCATAAAGTAACACTTTTAAGCTTGGGTCTAAATCTGGTATACCCGGCAAGCTATCTCTCAGTCTGATTGCCAGCGGCTCCAGAGCAATGTTGAACAAAAGGGGTGAGAGAGGACAACCCTGTCTCGTCCCTCTTTCCAATATTATCCTAGGGGAGAGCATCCGATTGACCAGTAAGTAAGATTCTGGTTTCAAATGGATTTTCTGGATGAAATATAAGAACTTGTCTGCAAAGCCGAATTTCTCTAAGGTTTTAAATAGATGGGCCCAGGCTATACTATCAAAAGCCTTTACTGCGTCCAAGGTAAGGACTGCCTTATCATTTAACCTATTTCTGCCTTTAGACTGATCACAATTCCAGCTAGAATCAACCAAGGTAATTAATCTCCTAATATTTTTGGTAGAATTTCGTTCGGACATAAATCCGACCTGATCGGGATGTATAAGTTTATCCAAACACCCTGTAAGTCTAGCGGCAACAATAGACATTAAGATCTTATAATCCGCGTTAAGAACGGAAATTGGTCTATAAGAGGCTGGATCTTCTGGGTTCTTCCCTTTTTTCAAGATTAATGATATATTTGCCGCTGTAAACCGGGCGGAAATTGGTTGATTTGAAATATAATAACAGTTAAACAGTTTCTCTAAGACTGGAGTTACTTCGGCCACTAAACATCTGTAGTACTCCGCAGGAAACCCGTCAGGGCCTGCGGCTTTATTCAATTTCGATGTACTAATAGCTTTTACTATTTCTTCGGAAGTAATTGGGGCATTCAAAGATTCTAAATCTTCTTGCTGGAGCTGGGGGAGGATGACCTTGTCCCAAAAATTAGTTTGAATAATGGAGTTACTTTCTTGTTTAGCATATAATCGTGTATAGTACTTAAAAAAAACTTTGCATATCTCTTCTGTGTTAGTATATCTTTTGTCGTTTTCCCTGATATAAGGAATCAAATTCTTCTTTTTCCTTATTTTAACTAATCTAGCTAAATTTTTAGCAGAACTACCATAAGAGCTTCTGAAATATAGATTAGTTTTCGTCTCGTCTTCTAGATGTTTTTGCGCTACAGATATATCCCTTTCCTTTCTTAACGCTGTATAATTATCCCAATTCTTGGTCGATCGATTTCCGTGGTATTTTTTATAGGCATTTTGGACCTGCTTAGTAATTAGTAGATCTCGAGCACGTTGCTTCTTGTTTTTGATGTCTAGAAATGACATAATTTCCCCCCGTAATACCGCTTTTGACGCCTCCCAAAAGGTTTCAATCTTGTGCAAGTAAGAGATATTGCGAGTACTATAGTCCTTCCATGCCTGTTTTAACCAATGAGTATATCTAGGATTATTATAGAGATAACATGGATAAAAGAAAGCCCTAGGCATTTTATTTTTATTATTATCATGGGATTTCAGAGTTAAAGATATAATTGAGTGGTCCGAGGTCACAATCTCACCAATTCCAGCCTCCAATTTACAGATTGAAAGTGATTCAGAGATTAAAAAAAAATCTATCCTGGCAAATGTCCTATGTGCCTTAGATTCACATGTAAAACCTATTAAGTCCGGGTTAAGAGATCGCCAAATATCAGTAAGGTGTAATTTATAACAAAATTTGGTGAAGTATTTAGAGCTTCTCCTATTCTCAGGAAAATTTTTCCCTGAGAATCTATCAATTTCCGGACAGATAACCAAGTTAAAATCTCCGGCTATTATAAGGTTCTCCTTTATAAAAGGGAATAATTTAAGTTTAACACTCTCCCAGAAGTCTCTGCGAAATTTATTCGGGCCGTAGACATTACAGAGCACATATTTAGTTTTATCAATAATAATTTGAATTAGTATAAGCCTTGCATCTGTATCTGTCTCCACCTGTATAACTTTATATTCCAGAGCTTTATTAATCAAGATAGCTACTCCACATTTTCTCCTGCTTGAAGAAGAAGCAAATACCTCTCCCACCCATTGTATCTTAAGTTTGGCAACTTCCTGCTCCGTGAGGTGAGTCTCCTGAATAAAAGCAATATCTGGTTTTTGTTTAGCCAATAATTTAATAATCAACTTGCGTTTCATAGGAGAGACAATCCCCCCTACATTCCATGATAGAAATTTAATATCCATTACTGAGCCTTAACTGCTCAACAGATAGAATTTCCCCCTGCGGGCCCGAAGGAGAAGAAAGAACAGAAGAAAAAGGGAGGGAGAGGAAAAAAAAAAAAAAAAAAAAAAAAAAAAAAAAAACCTACGTCTAATAAAAATAAAAATCAAAAAAGCCTGATTCTTTTTCAATAATACATTCAAAAAAAGAAGATTGAGAACTTTAACCCCTAATAAACTCTCCATTTATAGGGGACCAGGAAACAGTGTGAAATAAGTAAATAATATGTTATTGTTCATTTAAAAAAATTTTAATCTCTCCTTTCTCTCGAAAGATTTTCCTTGCACCATCCTGTTCAACAATTATACTGGCTGGATATACCATCCATGCATTAAAGCCTTTGTCAATGAGTTGCGAGCAGAATGGTGCCATTATCTTTCTTTTTAGAGAGGTTTCTGCCGAGTAATCTTGAAATAATAGAATTTTGTTATTTCCAAATATAAGTGGTTCAGATCTTTTTTTAAATAATCTAAGCATTTCAACTTTGTCTTGATAGTTCAAGATTCTGAAAATACACATTCTACTAGAACGAGATCCCTCAGGCTGGGATTTTTTTATGCCTGTTCTATGGGCTCTTTCTATAATAATAGGAAGCCTCTGTTGTGGAATACCTAGAGCCTGAGGCAGCGTAAAAGATGTAAACTGATATAAATCTTGAAATTCTGGAATCTCAGGTAAACCAATAATTCGAATATTATTTCGTCTGGAACGATCTTCCAGGTCGTCCAGACGCAATTGTAAATTAGCAATTTTAGAGCTCTGTTTGGATATAGTATCGGTTTGGCCATTAGCTTGATCTTCTAGCTCAGACACTCTGTTCTCCATCTCTAACATTCTATTAGAAAATTGTTTCACTTCAGAGGATAAATTAGAAATATCTGATGAAATTGTACCTAGCTCGGCCTTTATTATTTCAAATTGTGGAGAGAATAAGTCAGTTAAATGAGAGATTAACATCTGAGTATCATTTATATTAGAAAGAGTCTCACTTGAGCTATTTAGACTCGGGTCGCCCTGTCTAGTTTTTTTATCTTTGACTTTGGGCGGCATCCTAGGCGAAGATGCTTTAGCTTGGGTTACAAATTTTTCCATAAAAGGATAGAGAGAGGGGAAGGGGGGAGAAGGGAAGAAAAGGGAGAAAGAGACAGTGAGAAAGTGAAAATAAACTACTTGGTATTGTGAAGAGTGAGGATATCGTAGGGAAAAAAAAAAAAAAAAAAAAGAGGAAGTGGGAGTGTGAAAGTGAAAATGAACTACTTTATATTGTGAAGAGTGGGGAGGAAGTGAGAATGTGAAAGGAAAAATGAACTACTTTATATTGTGAGAAGTGAAGATGTCGTGGGGAGAAGAGAGGGAAAAAAAAAAAAAAAAAAAAAAGAAGAGAGAGTGAGAAAGTGCGAGTGGACTACTTTGTATTGTGGGAATATCGTGAGAGGGAAAAAAAAAAAAAAAAAAAAAAGGACCACCGGGGAAATGAGTTACCAGCAAAGGTGAAGGTGAGTAAGTGAGAGAAAAAGAAAGCTAGCTGCAGCTTTCGTGGACTTGAATAAGCGCAATTGGTGATTATAAGGTATGTGATATTTCCCAACAGGGCACAACAATTCGTGTATGAGAAAAAAATTTCATTTCCTTCCCCTCCCTCCCCCCTCTTCTCAGTGTATATATGTGTATGTATATGGATGTATACCTAGGTATATGAGTGTGGTTGAAAAAATAAAAAAAAAAGAAGTGTACAAAAACTTAGATACTTAATTTAAACAGTTGTATAGTAGATTTTGATAGAGAACTATACAAGAGATTTCAGTGCTGGGTTATATCATCAGTCCCAATCCAAATACTTTCTTTAAACAAAGAAAATCCCAGAGAAAAAAAAAAAAAAAAAAAAGGCACAAACCACAATAAACGTCCCTTTAAAGGATTAATTCCTCAAAAAGACCTTCTACAAAGATAAATCTTTACAATTCCAAGCAGTTAAGGTTGCCTTGATATTTTGACAAAGAGACATTGTAAGAAACTAATCTAAATAAAGTGATCTTTATATGAATGTAGAGAACTGTCTTTTCTTGACAAATGTCCTGGTAGTCTCTTGACAACTTAGAACCAGAGATGTCCGAGTAGCCTCCCTTCACATTTGGATGGCGATACAGAATGATAAGGAACACAAACACAACAGTACCTTGCCTTCACCGGTCGCTTCGAGAGCGGTTACTGCTGCAGTGGGAGAAAAAAAAAAAACCCGACAAGGGCCTGGCTGGTCGGCTTCCAATTCCTTCCACAGCTACCAAGGAGGGGGAATCCCCTTAACATCAGCAACGGTGATTAGAAGCATAGAGGGGCAAAAGTTCTTGTGTTTATTTTTCTTCGAACGAAGGCAATACTTTGAGTTTGTTTCAAAGCAGCAAGACAACAAACTCTTATCCCAACGGCATTTGTAGGTGCCCTACATACCTTGCTTGCTTCTTCTCTTATTCCCTTCAGACCAGATTGTGTCTGTAGTAATCGGGGTAGCCGTTCTCCTATCGACCCAAACAGGCTCCTGTAAGGCTCCTCAAATCTGCACAACTCTTATGCTCTATGCTTGCTCCGTCCGCTCTCCGGAGCGAGAATACCCAGCCTTTACACACCTCTACTTTCTTATTGGATAAGAGGAGGGGGGCTCGACCTGGATACTGATGCCGGACTGGCCCGCGGACTTCAGCTGCTGTGGATCTATTTATCGGGTGCCGGGTGCTGTGATCCTGTGTAGTCCTGGGATATTTCTGGCCATACGAATTGCCCTAGGAGGCACATCTACCCCTCAACGGGCATACTCCTTCCTCTTAGCCAATCTTCATCCCGGGAATCCAGGCTGCTCCTCGCGCACCGCAGCGCCACCAAGCACCTGTACACCCTGCCGGCTACCTGTTATTGCCGCCTGGATCTCTGCTTTGTAAAGGTAAGTAGCAAGTCCAAGTATAGGTAATGAAAGCGTTCTTAACAGGGTAGTGAAATTGTGGCTCTGACCGTGAGCCGAAGATAGGGTCACTGGAGGATTTTTTCCTGCCGGGGCCTGTTCGAATCTGCCCTGCTCCCTAGGGTGCTAGACTGCACCAACAGCGGGAGATTGGCCGTATGGAGGAGATGAATAAGGCTGTCTGTGTATCGTGCTCAAGACACCACGCCGAGTTCAGCGTGCTACAGCAAACAGCACCTCCCACCGGAAAAGCCTCAGACATATGTATACCTATATAATATATAATTATCTGAATAAAGGTACAGATATATATTGTACCAAAATACCATTTTATATATATATATATATATATATATATATATATATATATATATATATATATATATATATATATATGATAGAAATAAAAAAGATCAGCGCTAGAAGTTTATGAGTGTGCTGTTGGTCTTAATATATCTTCCCATCCACTACTGGAAAATATATGTATATGCAGGACCCTTGCTAGTTAAGCATCAAACAGTCTCATTCAGTCAAGTATGGCAAGTCTATGGATGTATATTGTTCATTAATATCCACAATGCTAGTTCCTGTGTGCTGTGGAGGAGTAGGCTGCTCGTCTGAGAGAAGAAGAAAGATCCCCCGCAGGGCAAGGTTCCTCTTAGTGATCTAGAAGAGTGTGAGACAAAACAAGCGCCCAGAGGCACACTTCGTGTAGTACGTTTAGATAAATAACTTATACTTTAACAGTTGGAAAAAATCCGCTCTCACCTGATTCAACCTCAGCTTATGAGGTATGTAATAAGCGCTTCTGTTTATATACTCAGGTCTCGTATCGCCCTCCTATAGGTCCTCAGGTCTCCAGTTCCTCCTTGGAGTCTGCAGAGTGTTCCTGGATCTCTGCAGCCTATATCTAGAAGGGGACTTGCATTCAATCTTGGACGATCACATGAAGAGGACCTCCTTGTTGCCGAAGACTGCCCCCCGCCGGAAGACTGCTCTGCACCTCCGGGAAGAAGATAGAATGTGACCCTGCGATAGAGGAAGATGGATCCGCCTGGATGAAGACTTTGCTCCGTCTGGGCTGGGTGGCGTGCAGTAACCAAAGCCACCCAGCCCAGACGGAGCAAAGTCTTCATCCAGGCGGATCCATCTTCCTCTATCGCAGGGTCACATTCTATCTTCTTCCCGGAGGTGCAGAGCAGTCTTCCGGCGGGGGGCAGTCTTCGGCAACAAGGAGGTCCTCTTCATGTGATCGTCCAAGATTGAATGCAAGTCCCCTTCTAGATATAGGCTGCAGAGATCCAGGAACACTCTGCAGACTCCAAGGAGGAACTGGAGACCTGAGGACCTATAGGAGGGCGATACGAGACCTGAGTATATAAACAGAAGCGCTTATTACATACCTCATATATATATATATATATATATATATATATATATATATATGTATGTAAGAATAGCAGAGAAGTGCACTCTCACTTGAGTCCAACTAGCAGGGTGCTAGTGAAGTGTAGTAAACAAATGAACAAAAAACTTGCACTCACTGGATTTTCAAAAGCCAAATTTTACTGTGACCATGTAGTAACGTTTCGGGGATAATGTTCCCCCTTCCTCAAAAATAAAATAAATAGAACATCAAAAATAAAATAAATAGAACATTTTCTGCTATGTGACGAACATTGGAATGTGAAATGCTCATATTTTCATGCCGGGTTAGTGCACTTGAGAATATGCGATCGGGTTTGCCCGCAAGTATGTTGTTAGGATTCCCCCCCACACTTTTATGCTCCAACGACTTCTATTGGGGAATACGTTATCATGCGCTTCGGGCATGAGCGAAAACAGGTTACTTTCAACATGTAATATGTGCGCTACCCGACACAAGCAAAAAGCTTACTTTTAGCAGAGTTAACGCTTGAGCAGGAGCATTAAATTCCGCTCCACCTGTAATCTGGCCCTTAGTGTTTACAAACCTTAATGGTACAGCTCTGACAGTTACACCTTTTTAATCAACTATTTTTAACATGCTTAATTACTATTTTTTATTATGTATTATAGAACATTTTAAAAATGGCTCCTTTTTTTTTTATTACATTTGTGCAGAGTATATAAAAAGTATATTAAACATGTAATAAATATGACAAATTTCACTGAAATCTCATGAGATTTCATTGTAAACTTCCTTAAACTGAATAGGTAAATAACATGACTGTGCCTGCACATGCCAGATACACGCTCTTTTGCAAGTCCCTTATACCATGGGGTGTGAATAGTTAGGAAATGTTGAGGTAAATATCTTCCTTTTTTTACATAGAAAAGTTCAGGTGATATTTTATAGTCAGCTTTTTACAGCTATGCTCTATCAACATTTGGGTATCATGTCCCTTTTTTTTTATTTCTTTTTTTAAATAGAAAATAGCTTTATTTGATCAAAGTTAAAATATAAAGTACATAGCCACAACCACCCCGACCAGCCCCACGCCGCAACAGGCACTGGTTAAGTGCCCGCCACGGCACAAAACCAATCAGGATGGCCGCGACCACGCACTCCACATTTATAGGGCTGGTCTAAAATTTTTCCAGGGCTGCTAGGGTATCATGTCCCTTTAACATCAGTAATACATGTTTTGTTCTGTAATGATACAAATGAATTGTGATAAAAAATCTCAAAAATAAAACTGACCTTGAGAAGAAATACACTTATCGTCTAGTTAAGATTATGTCATCTGGCATATTTCTTTTTTTCCTGAACTAAATAGACCATTCAAACCGTTAATTATAATTTGTTTAAAATTACAATATTATGGTTTGGGTTCAAAGTGCCCAACAAATATAAATAATATTTGATCATTAATATTTAGTGCTATATTTTCAGACAAGAAGATATTTGCATATAGTACTGTAAAAAAACGTTAGTCATGTTAAAGGGACAGTCTAGTCCAAAAAAAACTTTCATGATTCAGATAGAGCATGTAATTTTAAACAATTTTCCAATTTACTTTTATCACCGATTTTTCTTTGTTCTCTTGGTATTCTTAGTTGAAAGCTTAATTTAGGAGGTTCATATGCTAATTTCTTAAACCTTGAAGGCCACCTCTTAAGAATGCATTTTAACAGTTTTTCACCACTAGAGGGTGTTAGTTCATGTTTTTCATATAGATAACACTGTGCTCGTGCGCGTGAAGTTACCTGGGAGCCATCACTGATTGGCTAAACTGCAAGTCTGTCAAAAGAACAAATAAAGGGGCAGTCTGCAGAGGCTTGGATACAAGATAATCACAGAGGTAAAAATATATAAATATAACTATGTTGGTTATGCAAAACTAGTGAATGGGTAAACAAGGGATTATCTATCTTTTAAAACAATAACAATTCTGGTGTAGACTGTCCCTTTAATGCATATAGTATAATTTCTTAGTATTGACTGCTTCAGTATGAGGATATACCCATAGTTCCCACTTAGCACAAAAAATATACATTTTAGCTCTGTTTGTGTAGTAAAAATAAATTGCATGAGTTTCATTAACTTCAAAGTAAAACCAAGTTTTAATGCTAATATATTGTAATATCTCCTTCTTTGTATTCTGGCCTACAACCCTGAATGAGCTCTATAAATCATTATTATCACTTTTGTCGCGACTGACCATAGTAAAGTTTCATGAGAACAAGGTCTTCATATTCCTGTGAAATTAGTGATATATACATATATTTTACTTTATACGTCATTTTTAGATTTGCAGAACAAATTAAGATATCTCAAATTTAACGGATGGTAAAGTCAAAATGAAACGTTCATGATTCAGATGCAATTTCAGACAACTTTCCAATTTACTTCTAGTTTCTAATTTGCTTTGTTCTTTTTGTATCCTTTGTTGAAAAGCATATTTAAGTAGACCAGGAGCAGCAATGCTCTACTGGGAGTTAGCTGCTGATTGATTGATGCACATATATGCCTCTTGTCATTGGTTCACCCTATGTGCTCAGCTAGCTCCCAGTAGTGCATTGCTGCTCGTTCAACAAAGAATACCAAGAAAATAAAGCAAATTTGATAACAGAAAAGAATTGAAAAGCTATTTGAAATTGTATGCCCTATCTGAATCATGAATGAAAAACATTGGGTTTCATGTCCCTTTAAGGATGTAAATGGATATATCTGTTTCATTGTTGTAAAGAAAGCACTAAATACTGGGTTATACTTAGAAATAATTTCACTATGTATAAAACATTCTATACTAAGGTATTGCCAATAGAAAAGCTGTGTAAACATAGCCAGCAGAAGAAAGTACACTGCCTGTAAGGGTTAGCAGAGATAAGTAATAAAATATTTTAATGGTTCTCTCAATGTTTTGGGTTTTTGTGTACAGACAGAAATAATATAAACAAGCATGTGTGTACAGAAAGTGATAAAATAAGGAGATTGGCTTTACCTGCAAGATCAACTCATTTTAATGGGATGTGGTTTCAAAGAACAAAACCAGCTATTTTACATACAGAAATAAACCTCAAGAAGTGTTCCTCATACATTTTATACTCTGCAGCTGGTCATTGGGATCACATTTAGGGAAAAAAAAATTCAGTACACTGTAATCATTTAACCAGGGTGATTGATTAGCCAGGTGGATTGTGATTGATAAGCCCTACTGTCATGCAATTGGTTGTGTGAGGGTAGGGGGCTGGTATTACACAAGTGTTTCCTCATGCAATGATAAATATGGGGAACATGTTCACCCCACAATTTGGAAAAAGATACAGACGAATTCACAACAAGTGAATCCTGTCCACTCGCAAATAGATCAATCTTGCCCTGAGAATTTCTAAGTGCTCATTTAGCAAGAAAACAAGTAAGTTGTTTGCTTTTTTTAACATAATCTGTTCCTTGTTATGTTTCTATGATTTAAAGGGACAGTAAAGTAAAAATTAAATGTTCATGATTTAGATAGAGCATTCAATATTAGACAACATTCAAGTTTACTTCTATTATCAATTTTATTAGTTCCCTTGAAATCCTTTGTAAAGGTTAATTAATCCGTTTTGAAAACCCACCTATTCAGAGGCTTACCATCTCTCCTCCATCCCGCATCCGAACCAAGCTAATACATGTACATGAACTGCCTGACTCACTGCTGCAAATACAACCGATGTAACAAGCTACCCCAACCTTATGTCTCTGCACCCTAAACCTTTAGACTGTGAGCTCTCCGGAGCAGGGTCCTCTTCCTCCTGTGCTAGATTTGT